>NC_056747.1:1215526318-1215623818 GCF_019279795.1 Protopterus annectens | reverse complement strand
TATATATATATATATATATTTATATATATATATAAATATATATATATATAAATTTATATATAGATATATATATTTATATATTTATATATATATATTTATATATTTATATATATATATATATTTATATATATATATAAATATATATATATATATATATATATATATATATATATTTATATATATATATATATATATTTATATATATATATATATATATTTATATATATATATATATATATATGTATATATTTATATATATATATATTTATATATATATGTATATATTTATATATATATATATTTATATATATATATATATATTTATATATATATATATATATAAATAGATGTATATATATATATAAATATATATATATATATATATAGATATATATATATATATTTATATATATATTTATATATATATATATATATATATATATATATATATATATATATATATATATATATATATATATATATATATATATATATATATATTTATATATATATATATATATACACACACACACACACATGCGCATACATAAAATATGTGCATCTCCCATTTCTCCTTTAAGTCCGAAAAGAATAGGCTAAAAAGAAATCCCTGTAAGAAACACTAAGACACTGTTGGGGATAGATGGGTAATGTTAACTTTGAAAGAAAAAAGAGGGAAAAAAATGGTCTAGGCGCACTGGAAATGTCTTGAAGTTAATTTATTTGTAAAAAGAAAACTGCACACAAGCACTTTCACCCTTCCACAATGCAGGGCTTTTTCAAGTGAATAAAACAGACTGCAAAATTGTGCATTTAAATACCCTTGTTCTGCTAAAAGGCGCCAAATTATTTTAAAGGTGTATATACCCTCTCTTTTTTTTGAAACATAACAGGAACAACTGTATACATTTTCCTTGTAAAGTGTAATTTCTATGAACCACATAAATTGAAATATTGCACCTTCCCTTCTCTACTTTTAAAGTGAAATAAAATGTTAATCAAATGTTTATAAGCCAAAGCAACAGTGAAATGCAATAAAAATAAAACAATGAAAAATAAACCTATTCAGCTATGTTAGTGAACATAGTTACAGTTTCTTTGCTTTTTTTAACCAGGTAGGGTTTAATAAAAATGTAATAATTTAGACCCGGGGGATTAGTTGCATTCAACTTTATCTGCCAATATGTCTCCCTGCAGCTTAGCCAGTTTTCTCAACCCCCCCCCCCAGGGTCCATTGAAACTTATTCTAAAATTCCAAAAAGAAACCCAGTATGGTTGGGTTCCACATGAGGTGTCTATAAAGTGCATTGTTCAAACTTTTTCTCCTAATATTATGTGTGTTATACGTTTGCCTAATGTTCTTTCAGATTTCCAAACATAAAAACTAGGGCACTCTCTACATAGGGCCAGATAAACTATACCCCTAGTCATACAGTTACTCTTCCTAAAATTTACGACACTTTTTTCATTTCGTTATTCAACATTACTTGTTCCTTATCAATGATGTACTTACAATAACATATTCCACACCTTCTAGTTCCAAAACTTCCCTGATACCGATCATCATTCTTGTTCTCACAAAGGTTTTCGTTTTTAAAACTGGGATTAATTAAAAAAAATGAGGGATTTCCTCTATTTTATATGCAATATCCTGGTTCAATTTTTAACATTTTTCCTGTTTTTCTTAGTCAAATCCTTGATTTCGTGTGAAAAATTACTGTATTGAATCACCAGTGCCCTTACAAAATGTTCATTATCCTGGTGACGAGGGATTATGTTGAATGTCTCCTAACAAGGTCATGTATTTGACACCCCATTCCTCTAACTTCCATGGCTACCCCTTCTATTAAACTATTTGGTTAGCCCCTGGCGCTAAAAAACCTAGATACAAGTTCTATTTCACCCAAAATATCATTCCTTTCTGAGGTCATTCTGGCAGCCCTAACCATCTGTCCTTTTATAATACTCCTTTTCTGTTTCCACAGATATGCACTAGTATAAGGAAGGTACAAATTACTAAATGTGTCTTTTTGGTGTATCTTAAATTTCAACCGCCCTTTACATTTATTCAACCTAACCTCTAGATAATCCATTGCAGTGGAATCCTATTTGTATGTCAACTCCACTACCAGTTTAAGGTTTAAATACTTGATGAAGGTAGTTAAAATGTCCTTGGGCCCATCCCATATTACAAAAATATCCTCCAAAAAGTGACTGTATAACTTGATACATTTCCAGTAAACAGAATTGAACAAACATATTGTTTCCCATTTCAAAAGAACCAACTTGGCGTATATGGGGGCACATGCTCCCCCATGGCTACACCTTTGACCTGTTTGAAGGTCTCCCCCTCAAAATAAATGTAATTATTCTCCAGTACTATCCTCGTAAGTTCCACCGTTACATTTACATTCACCCTGAGTGAAGGGCTCTTCTCACTCAGCAGTGTGTAGAACAAATCCAAACTTTCCTCAACTGGTATACAAGAAAACAAGTCGACCACGTCTATTGTCAAAAACACACTTCCCTTTCATATGTTTCAGATGTTAAACTTCGCAAGAAATCCCAGGAGTCCTTCAGTAAATGTTCATAATCGTCCACTATGTGTTTAAGGGAGTGGTCTAAAAAGTGTCTATAGGATAGGTTTTTGATCCTTCCCCAGAGACAATAGGTCTATAGGGTGGGTTGGTGGTACTCTTATGAATCTTAGGGATACCGAAAAAAGAAGCAGTTCCAGGCTTCTTAATCTGCAGTATCCCACCTACCCTCTGGTAGAGTCTATTTTCCAGTATCAGTTCCTCTATTGCCAGGTCCACTTTCCTGTACGAAATTTTGATTTCATTAATAGATACTGGCACATAAACACTAGTGTCATTTAAAATTTCCAAAATTTTACTATAGCGATAGCATTGACCAGAACCATTCCTACCCCTTTATCAGGTCTCCTAATACGGATTTCCTTATCTGCCATTAACTCCTCCAAAATTTTCTTCTCTTTGATAGATTAGGTTTATACCCACATTTTTTCCTAATATTTTTATCAGTAGTAAGTGCATAAATGTCAGATGCACGTACTTCTTCAAAAACCTGTAGTGCTGGGTGCAAAGGTGGTTTGTAAGTACTAGCTTGCTTAAAACTGGCCTCATCTCCCTTGTGGTGCTGATCAAACATTAGAGCAAAATTCAACTTTCTGACGTATAGCTTTAGTGCAAAGTGTCGCAAACCTCAAAACCCCTCGATGGAACAAATTTTAAAGCCCTTTTCAAATCGAAAATGCTCTAGTTTAATCTCTATTCCACTCAAATTAAATATCTTGAAACCATTATAGGACTAAGTCACACCATCCCCACCAGTTGTTATACCTTCCCCTTCTTTTTGGTCTTACCTTGGTTCTTCCCTTTCCCCCTGCTTTTGGAAAAATCCTGTTCACTCACCTCTTAAGTCATCTCCCCCAGCTGTGTGCAGTAAAATCCTAAACCAACTTTAGGATCCAACGGGTTCGGGGTGTCTAACTCAAAACCTAGTTCACTAACATTATTACTGTTATTAACTTCATGTGGGCCACATATATTACTACGCTCATTGGCATCTATATTAACTAGTCCCTCATTTTGATTTTTGTCCCAGTTTACCCCACAAACTTTTAAGGTTTCATGCACATTGCTTCTGTTTAATCTACCTTTAGATATGTATGCTTTGTTGTCCCTGTACTGTTTTAAATCCCTAATTAACTTTTTTTGCTTCCTTTTAAAAACATCTTCACATTTTCTATCAATGCATATAAAACAGTCTTTATAAACATCTTTGTAAAATTCAAATAAATTATTTCTAATAGCCTTATTTAACCTCTCAACATCTCTCAATAAAATTTCTACTTTTTTCTTTGAAAATTTTAACATTAGAGACATTTTAAATCCACACTCCTCAAATATTTGATTAAATTCTTGAATCCTACCATTGTCATACATAAAACTTTCAGGGTGTTTACCCCTGTGGCACAATACGCTTATCCAAACAGTTTTCTAGATGGGCAATATGCAGATTTACATTTTTGATTCTAAACAGTTTGTTCTCCAAGTCTCTAATTCCTTCCTTTAAGGAAGCCATAGCTACATAACGGTCATGGTTAACAGTAGCATTGTTTTGTTCAGTTTTTTCACAAAATAAGTTCCTTTTATTCCTAAGAGTCAGTCTAGTCAAATTATGAAAAGCTATTTCTGTACGGTGCTCATTGTCAGAAGCCCCAGGGATATTTACAGTACCTGCAGGTGGATTTAAGAAAGTTCGTTGAGCATCTGCATTCGGCCCTTCATTAAATCCTCCATTATGGGAAGCTGAATCTTCTCTCCTCTCTCCTCATTGTGCTATCCCTTTCGTTGTTACAAACACCGACTTCCATAGCCAGCTTGTGTAGACTAAGTGAACTCATGAAGTGAGAGATTGATGATGCCACATCTGCCGCCTTCCTGTTCCACCTCAACCTGGTTGGTTGCTGCTGTTCGAGCCCGCCCACAAGGAAGCATATCGTTCATTTGATTAAGCAACTCCATGAGGCGGGAAAAAATCTGTTTTCGAACTTTTCATTTCAGCATTGAGGCTCGAAATAGCTGAAAATACCTCATGCTATTGTAGATGCACACTCAACAGGTCCGATTCAATTATGGATGATGGAGTTGAGGAAATAAGTCAATTAGCTATGTCCAGCACGCCCAGGTCCACACAACCAATACTAGAAACAAAACTAGATGGAGACTGTAAAATGCCAGTAACTTCAATGAGAAAAAAACTAGATGGAGACCGTAAAATGCCAGTAACTTCAAAGAGAAAAAAACTGTCTAGGCACACTGGAAATGGCTTAAAGTTAATTTATTTGTAAAAAAACTCAACACACACATGCTTTCATCCTGCCACAATGCAGGGCTTTTTCAAGTGAATAAAACAGACTGCAAAATCATCCATTTTAAATACCCTTGTTCCCCTAAAAGGCGCCAATTTATTTTAAAGGTATTATACCCTCTCCTTGTTTGAAATTCAACAGAAACAACTGTATACATTTTCTTTTGAAGTGCAACTTCTATGAACCACATGAATTGAAATGTTGCACCTTCCCTCCTTTATTTAAAGTGAAATAAAATGTTAATAAAATATTTATAAGCCAAAACAATGAAATGCAATAAAAATAAAAAATACACCTATTCAACTATGTTAGTGAACATAAAGTAAGTTTTTTTTGCTTTTTTAACCAGGTAGGGTTTAATTGAAATATCATTTAGACCCAGGGGATTAGTTGTATTCAGCTTTATCTGCCAATATGTCTCCGTGCAGCTTAGCCAGTTTTCCCATTCTCCCTCCTTACAGTCCATTGAAACTTGTTCTAAAATTCCAAAAGGAAACCCAGTATGGTTGGGTTCCACATGGAGGTGTCTGTAAGTGCTTTGTTCAAACTTTTTCTCCTAATATTATAGGTGTGTTCATATATGTTTGCTCAATTTTCTTTCAGATTTCTCGACATAAAAACTAGGGCAGTCTCTACATAGGGCCAGGTAAACTATACTTCTAGTCGTACAGTTACCCTTCCTAAAATTTACGATACTTTTCATATCGTTATTCAACATTACTTGTTCCTGATCAGTGATGTACTTAGAGTAACCACATCTTCCACACCTTCTAGTTCCAAAACCTCCCTGATACCTGACATCATTCTTGTTCTTCTCAAAATGTTTTTTTTTTTTTTTCTTTTAAATTAATCCTTGCTTTAAAAACAATGAGGGATCTCCCCTATTTTATGTACAATATCCTGGTTAAATTTTAATATTTTCCAGTTTTTCTCAAACCCTTGATTTCTTGTGAAACATTACTGTACTGAATCACCAGTGCTCTTCCAAAATGTTGTTCATTATCCTGTTGACAAGATGGATTATGTTGAATGTCGCCTAACAAGTGCATGTATTTAACACCCCATCCCTCTAACTTCCATGGCCACCCCTTCTATTGAACTACTTTGGTAGCCCCTGGCACTAAAAAAAAAAACCTAGATACAAGTTCTATTTCACCCCAAAAAATCATTCCTCTGAGGTCATTCTGGCGGCCCTAACCATCTGACCTTTTACAATACTCCTCTTCTGTTTCCACAGATGTAAACTAGTATAAGGAAGGTACGAATTACTAAATGTGTCTTCTGTGTATCCTAGATTTCAACCACCCTTCACATTTATCCAACCTAACCTCTAGATAATCAATCCCAGTGGAATCATATTTGTATGAAAACTTAAAAAATTAGTTGTTGTGTGGCGGAGTTCAAATACTCAATGACGGTAGTTAACATTTCCTTGGTCCCATCCCATATTACAAAACTATCGTCCAAAAAGCGATGGTATAACTTAATATATTTCCGGTAAACAGAATTGAACAAACATACATAGTTTCCCATTTCAAAAGGACCAAATTAGCGTATATGGGGGCACATGCTGTCCCCATAGCTATGCCTTTGACCTGTTTGAAGCTCTCCCCCTCAAAATAAATATAATTATTCTCCAATACTATTCTCATCGGTTCCACCATTACATCTGCATCCACCCTGAGTGAAGGGCTCTTCTCACTCAGCAGTGCGTAGACCAAACCTTCCTCAACTGGTATACAAGAAAACAAGTCGACCATGTCTATTGTCAAACACACTTCCCCTTCATACGTTTCAGATGTTAAACTTCACAAGAAATCCCAGGAGTCCTTCAGTAAATTTTTATAATCTGGTAAAAAAAATCCTCAAGAAGCTATATGAAAAGCTTGTACTTGGACTCCTGATAAATTCATATATAAGCTTTCACAGTGTAGTGTGCATTTTCAAACAAACCTAAAATCATTGCAGTATAAGATGATGGCTTGAAAGCATGATATAATTTACTTTAAGTTGTAATTCCCTTAATTTGTCAAAGCCCTGCATCTTGAGCACAGGCCTGAATTTGAGTTGATCTTGAGCGACAATAGCCATTGATGCTCCTTTATATATTCAGGCAAGTAGTTAATGTTACGTTCTGTTATTTAAGATATGCCTGGGCTTGTTTTAGAGAGAGGCAGTGAACTTGGTTACATTTATAGGTTCATAGGTTGGTACTGGGCTATCTGCCCGAAGGCATATATTAGCCCAGTCATGTTGTGCGGTATTCACCGCCCCTTTAGTACTTCCCTAGACCCTTGTACTAGCAGCTAGTACCCTTGGCCCCTATCTAGTAGTGCTGTTGGTGTGATCCCCGGTGTGAACTTTGTTACCCATCCACTCAAGGTTCCTCTTGAAGAGTGATAGTGAGGAGCTCTGTTTTATGTAGATCGGGACCCTGTTCCATAGTAAGGGAAGTCTCTGCGAAGGGAATCTATCCCTCCAGCATGTTCTATTCATTGTTGTGTTGAGGTTTATATCCCTAGAGCGTGTAGCTCGCGTAGATTTGGTTTTGCTAAGATGAAGCATGTTCAACAATTCTGGGTTGGACATGGCTCTGTACGTTAGACAGAGGATCACCTCTGAGAAAGCAGTATGCAACAGAGAACAGTCTTAGCTTTTTCAGTCGTGCTGCATAGGGCAACTGTTTGAGGCCAGTAATCCTCTTGGTTAGGTACCTCTGTGGTCTCTCCAGCTGCTGGAGATGTCTAGCCAGGTACATTCCAATTGGTGCATTGTACTCAATAATGGGTCTGATGAGGGAAGAGTAGAGGGGCACCATTACATCCTTAGATCTTGATGCAAACCCTTTCGTGATCAGATGGGTCACATAGAAGGATTTTCTAACCACTTTGGCAACATGGTTATCAAAGGAAAGCTGACTATCTACTTGGATCCCTAGATCCCTTATTTCTTCTTCAGATTTCAGGGGATTACCTCCTATGTTGTAGTTTGTGGGTACTCTGTTCTTTCCAAAGGGGATTACTACACATTTTTTGCATTTAGCTTGAGACCATGGCTTTGACACAATGCATCAGTCTCATTTAGGCCCATCTGGAGGATCTCCATGTCGGCCGGAGAGACTGTTATAGCACCCAGTTTGCAGTTGTCCGCAAACTTAGTCAGCCACAGCCCTTCCGTGCTTGCCTGTACTTCTGAGAAGTATATGCCAAACAGGAGGGGCCCCAGGACAGATCCCTGAGGCACACCACTCGTTACTGGTCTGGATTCGGACTTGGATCCTGCTACTCTTACTTTATGGGATCTGTCTGAGAGCCAGTTTGCGATCCATCTTGTGATGTATGGGTTTATGCCCAGGCTGGTGAGCTTATCAATAATACCTGAATGGGGAATGGTGTCAAATGCTTTAGCAAGGTCAAGGTAAGCCGTGTGTACCTCCTTTCCCTTATCTATAGCCTGAGTAACTGTCTCAAAGAAATCCACCAGGTTCAGGAGGCATGATCTGCCCTTGACGAAGCCAAACTGTGTTGGGTCCAGCGACTGGAGGTTCCCAATCTCTCCAATTATGAGTTCCATAATTATTCGCTTCATAGCCTTACCTTACAGATCAAACTGGTCAGGCTTATTGGTCGGTAGTTCCCAGGGTCAGTTGTGGCCCCACCCTTGTGTAGCGGGACCACCGTTGCCGTGTGCCATTCTATGGGCACATATCCTGTGGAGAGGCTGAGACTGAACAGGGTATTAAGATGCGGGGTTAATTCTTTTTGGAGCTCGCGTATGAGACATCCTGGGACACCATCTGCTCCCATGGAGGCAGTGTTTTTAGGTTTAGCTAGAGCCTTGTTAACCAACGTATCAGTAATAATTGGACTTGCACAATCCTCTGGAATGGTCAAAGGCCCTGTAGGTGGTGAGGGGAGGGGGGATTTGCACTGAACCTGTCAGCCAGGATGTTGGCAATGTCAGAAGGGTCAGTGTATTTTGTACCATTTTGTACTAGCTCAGAACAGACCTGAGTGTTGCCATTTAGGTTTTTGACGTAGCCATAGAAGGCCTTATGGTTATCCTTGGCAACTTTCATTTCAAAATTAGCTTTAGTTGACTTGATGAGGGCCCTCAATTTCTTACTAATGCTGATCAGGGATGATTTTTCTACTTGAGATTTGGCCTTTGTTTGTATAAGTCGTCTCCTTTTATCGTAAAGATTGCTTATGGCTGGGGTCCACCAGACTGGTTTCTTCTTGCTTGAGGAAGGTGTCTTGGTTTTATTTGCGATAGCACTGTCCATGCAATCCTGAAGATGCATATAGAGTGCCTTGGTGTAGGATTCCGCATCCTGGATATCATTATCCTTCTGCAAGGGAATAGTGAAGCTTTCCACTTCGGATGCAAGTAGTTTGAAGTTTGCTTTGGAAAGGTTTTTGACTATGGTTTCTTTGACTGGGGGAGGTGGAGGGGTGAGGATGTCCAGGGTTATCAGTTTGTGGTCGGATCTGACCAAGGAGGGAGTAATAACAGGTGTGGTACAATGGAAGTATATGAAATGGTATATGAATGGAAGTTATAGGAAGTATTTGGTAAAGGTCTGTTTTCAATTGTTCATTTATCCTCACTTATTAACTTATTAAATTTGCTGAGATCAAGCCATTTACATTTAGAGGAATTGGCTGCATAAATTTTAATATTACAGTTTACCGTACAAAAGTAGGGGAACAGTAATTTAAAAATCTCTGTGTGAATGAACTCTGTCCTCTGTGTCTGTCTCAATTCTCCCTTATATTTTATCTTGGATGGCTCTGTCCTTCCCTTGAAGGCTGCTGTCAGTTTGTCTTCCCTCGTCTTCCCAGAGTATTATTGAAGATCAGGGACGAATGACCAAGGACTACTCTCATAGTTCCGGACTGGCCCAGGCAACATTGGTATCCACTGGTTCGCAGTCTCTCCCAATTTCCTGTTTGGCATCTTCCTCTGAAGCCAAATCTTTTGGTTCAGGAAGGGGGAAACATTCTACATCCTCATCTTCAGTCTCTCCATTTGGCAGCATGGCTAATTGTATGACTCCATCCTTTTCTTTTTCCCTTTCCCAGCAGGCGGTTGACGTGCTGAGGGAGGCCAGGAGGTCTAGCACTAGGCAGTCTTATGCTGGCAAATGGGAAAGATTCTCTCTTTGGATGCAAGCTAGAGGAGAATCTTCTCAGCCTTCACTTCCTGTTATCCTGGAGTACCTGGCTGATTTGCTTCAGGGTGGTCTTTCTTTTTCCTCTATCAAGATCCATGCTTCAGCCATTTCTGCTCATTGTTCTTTTGAACAACCCATTTTCTCTCATCTTCTGATGAAAATGTTTCTCAGAGATGCTTGCAACTTAAAACTTCCCAAAAGGGTGCCTACTCCAGACTGGGATCTTAATTTTGTTCTAGAGAAACTCACTTTTCCTCCTTTTGAGCCAGCTGCCACTGCACATTTACAGTTTCTCTCGTGGAAGACTGCCTTCCTCTTGGCTATAACTTTAGCAAGGATGGTTTCGGAGCTGTATGCTTTGATGGCTGTGAAGCCTTTTCTTTTCCATGCAGATAGGGTCTCTCTCAGAACCAGCCCCTCCTTTATGCCTAAGGTGGTTTCTAGCCTGATTCTTAATCAGTCCACACACCTTCCTACCTTCTTTCCTAATCCTCGAAATAGAGGTGAGAGAATCCTGCATTCTCTTGATGTGCGTAGACAGCTCAAGGTTTACCTGGACAGGACTAAAGACCTTTGGAAATCAGCACAGTTGTTGGTCAGCTTTGCCCCTGGAGCCCAGGGCAACGGTATTTCTAAGCAAATCATTTCTAAATGGATTGCTTATTGTATTACTTTTTGTTCCTTTCATGGCAAGGTTCCTCCTCGAGGTTAGGACCCACTCGACTAGAGCAGCTTCCACTTCTGCAGTCTTTTTAAGGGGTGTCCCTGCTAAAGACATTTTGGAGGCTGCCACATGGTCTTCTGTTCACACTTTCACAAAGCATTATAATTTGCCTTTGTTTTCAAGAGCCAGAGCAGGGTTTACCACTGCTGTTCTGCAGGGCATTCTCCAATCATTGATTCTATTGGTTCCTCCTCCCTTTTCTCTGGGCTTTGGGAATCAACCCATTGGTTAGGACTGCAACAGTGAAACATGATGAACATAGTACAGTTGTGTACACTTATCATAAATGTAGATGTTCGAGTGTATTCACTGTTGCAGTCCTGCTTTCCCTCCCTCCTTTTCTCTTTTCCTACGGTACAGGCTAAATTTGGTTTAAGCCTTGTTTTCTGGGGGCTTCTGACTGTTATGGCAAGAAAAACTGAGGAAGTGACGTCGGCCGCCTCCTTTTGTATTTGACACCTTGACGTCCTTTACAACCGACATCATTATTAATTGCCTTTGGTATTCTGGCCGATCGAGGGCTACCGGGAGCCGGATAACCCATTGGTTAGGACTGCAACAGTGAATACACTCTAACATCTACATTTATGGTAAGTGTAGACAATTGTACTTTCTGTATGCATTCCCCCTTCCCATTCTTACAGAAAGTCCTAATGAAAATTCAGCAGGACAAACTAAAATCTTGATGGTGACTTCCTTTTGGCCAAGACAGCACTGGTTTCCCTTCCTTCTGCATTTAGCTAGGGGCAGTCATCGCAAGTTACCTCACAGAGTGGACCTACTCACACACAGGACAAGGGATCTTTAATCCATTCCCACATGGAATCTCTGAACCTAACCTTGTGGGTGGTGGTTTTGTTCCCTTTCAGACACCTTTACTCCTGAGGACATGCTAAATGTCGTGCAGGAGACCAGCACTCCTAATACTAGGAGATCCTATCTGTCCAAATGAAAAAGGTTCTCCATTTGGTGTCTAAAAAGACAGAAGACCCATTGTAAGGAGAAGTCCCTTTGGTACTGTCTTTGTGAATTGTTGCAGGCGGGGTTGGCATACTTGTTTTACACTGTTCTCTGTGTTGGTAGTATTTAAGTGCTTCCAGTGTTCCTACCTTGGGTTCATGGCCGGTGATCCAAATTTAAACCTGCCTTGCATTTTTGGGAATCTATGATAGATAATAAACAACGGTCTCTCGACAGTTTTCTTACAGTCTGGTGAGCGCATCAGTTCTCGGAATAGCATTAATACCAGTGTCGACCAGAGAGCAAGTTTCTCGACCCTGGGATAAATGGGAAGAAGACCATAAACATTGCAGCAATCCATTTGGTACTTTGTGTTTTAGATTTACTACTTTCCTTCTACATTAACTTCTCTAACTGTTCAAACAGCACCGTGTTCTCCAGTGGAAGGGAAGTGTCATGTTTTTGAATATTCAAAGTTTGCAAAAATACATTGAACTTGACATCACCGTGAGGGGACTGAGGGCATATAAACATCCCTCCTTGCCATTTGACCTCAATAATGACATAGATAAACAGTTCCATAAGTGGTGGATAGAGGCAGCCCATAGCTGTACCATTGAGTGGGTTACTATACTTTTGGAAAGAGGGTGAAGCAGCAAGAATTAAGAGCAAATTAAATCGACTTGTTTCATCCTTTCTTCTGGTCCAAATATGGATTATTTGGATAAATTCCTGGTAGACATAAATGTAAAATTGAAATTCTATGAAGGCGACGCTGTAGAAAGGAAAAAAGGTAAACTTCTCGGAGACCTCTGTGATTATGATAATGGTAGAGCTTTCGTGGTGAGAGCCAATTAGAGGCAATCTCACAATTGCATGAGGTTTGATGAAGTGGTCATCGTCGGTACAACTCTTCATTCCCCGCATCTGAAGAATTAATTCTTCCATAGAATGTGAAAACGAAGAAAGTGGTAAATATCCTCCACTTCCGAGGGTGCAACAGGTGGAGCAGTTTCATTGGACTTTTCGTAATGGCTGGAATAACAAGAGAGGGGAATCCAGGGGAGGAAACGACAGGAACAAATCGTTATGCAGCCAAAGGAATACTCTTAAGTGACTATGAATATGCAGTTCTTAACTGTGAGTTGAAATTTATACCCATGGTTTTACCACGATTGCATGAAATAAAGTGTGGTATATATAGAGTAGTGAGAAAATGCATTTGAAAAGTTTCTTCAACTGTAATTTAAAAAAAAAAAAATGGTCTAATGAGAAGTATGGTGGTGCAAATATTTCCAGTGATGAAAGCATTATTCTTATCAATCTGATGGAGAATTTTAATGCATATTTTCTTTTGGATACTAGTCCTACTTGGGTACAAAAGCACTTTTATACCACCCTTCAGTCATGAATGGGTTGCAGCATTTTTCTACCATGTTGACTTTTGCAGTTGAGAGAGGGTTTTCTGATTTTAATAAACAGAAGGATATTTGTTATAATTTGACAAAAAGGGAATGAAAGTCATTATTGTCTTAAGTGCAAGAAGAGATTAGATATTCCAAACCTGCAGACAAGGCTAATAAGTTGGTATTTATGCATTATACACAATTCTTAATGTGTGCAATGAACATTTGATGGATAATTTTTTTGACTCAGTGGAACTCTGTGTATTTGACAGCTATACAAGAATGTAATGCTCTAATAGCTAAGGGGCTAAGGCTTGGTTACTTTTCTTATGAAGATAAAAAGAAAAAAAAATAATGTGGAAGGCTGTAGGATGGCACACGTCTACTGTTTACCAAAGATGCACAGTGATTTGATTAATCCCCCTGGTTGTACCATAGTAGGGAGTATTTTTTATATAAAATGAGAGTTTCTACATTCCTACTTATTACCCAAGGTATGTCTCTCTTACCCGCCTATATAAAGAATGTTTTTGATTTCTTAGAAACAATTGGTAATGTACAATGGAATCAAAATATGTATTGGGTCACCTTCGCTGTAAAAGATTTGTACACGAGCATTCATCATAATTTTGGGATTGGAGGCCTTGAGATTTTTTTTAAATAGTCCAGTGACAGAATTCATTATGGAGGCTGTATATTTTTGCTTAAATTTTTTTTGATTTTGATGGAATCCTTTACCACCAAAAATGGGGCAGTGATGGGGGCAGCATTTGCCCCCACATATGCAAATTTAAGTATGGGTTTGTTCGAGGTAGAGTATGTATAAAAGTCAAAATGTTATCAACATGTAATAAAATATTACAGGTTTATTGATGGCCTGATTTTTATTTTTTTATGTGAAGGAGATGCAGATAAGAAAAAAAATTATACTGCAGTTCCAACAAAACAGATTCCATTTGGAATTTGATGGATTGTATGTGGGTAAGAGAGTTTATTTTCTAGATGTGGTGGTGGACATTAGTGATGGAATAAATAATAGAACATCAGTACATAGAACATTTGAAATTGGAATTCAGTATTTCCAAGCATGGAGTTGTCATCCACCACATACTCTCCACGCAGTACCATATGGAGAGTTTATACGTTTGTAGATTTTGGAGCAGAAATGGAGAACTGTCAATATGTTTAGACTTGGAGGTTGTAGTAGTGAATTATTGGATAAATGTTGGGATAAGTTTGTAATGGAATATAGGAATGAGGGACTTAAGGATAGAAGAAGGTACACACCAGATATTACATTTGTATATAACAAAAGAGAAGATATTTACTTTGTAAGAACATATAGTTGTTTTGGCTTGAGATTTGTGGAGATGGCATGTGACATCTTTGAGAGATTTTTCTCAGTTGGTTAATTTTAATGCCTAAGATATCATATAGAAAGGGGAGAAGTGTTGGGGATTTTGTAGTTAGGGGTAAGTTTGTTGCTCCCCCTACTAATTTCACAAGAACCTTAATAGACCACGGAACTACACCTTGTGGGAAATGTAAAGCTTGCAGATATGTAAATAGTTTTATTAAAATAATTTCTTAATTTTAGTGTGAAAGGTCAATATGGGTATGATACAGAGGGCATTATTTATGCCCTAAAATGCTCTTGCAACAAATTTTATGTGGGGGAGAGCAAGAGACCCTTTAAAGTGAGGTTATTGGAACATGCAAGAGATATTGTTGAGAATAAAAAAGTTCTGTAGCTGAACATTAAAAAGTTCATAGGAGGGAATTTGCAGGTTTACAAGGCACTATGTTACTGAAAATATTCAGTATGACAATATGGATATTAAAAACAAATTATTTAAGGAATCTCTATATATTTTAAAATTCAATACTTTAGCCCCGAAGGGGGTTAACTTGGAGTGCAATTGGAGATTTTTTATTTAATTGTTTTATTGACCTGTTTTATTGTTAAATGTTTACTAGGTATATGTATATAAGGCAGGTGATGTTTGTAATGTTTTACTCCTTGAAGGCTTCTGGCCGAGATGTTAGAGAAGATTGAAGTGTTTCTGGTTACTGACGGGTCATGCATTTATTTATTTATTTATTTATTTATTATTCTCTGTGTTAGTATTTGAGGGTTGGCATATTCCTCTATTAAGGCCCATCTTGCTGCTATTTCTGCTTGTCTGTCTCTTGACCCTCCACTTGCTTCTAGACTTCAAGTGAAGTTGTTTTAGAAAGGAGT
Source organism: Protopterus annectens (assembly GCF_019279795.1). Taxonomy (NCBI): domain Eukaryota; kingdom Metazoa; phylum Chordata; order Ceratodontiformes; family Protopteridae; genus Protopterus; species Protopterus annectens. The sequence continues at coordinate 1,215,608,413 of NC_056747.1, read as the reverse complement.
TCTATACCTCAAGCCCCCCAGGATGCCAGTTCACCACCCTGGGACCTGAACTGTGTGTGAGAAGCTCATCGCTGTCCCATTTGAGCCAGCAGCTACAGCCTTTCTAAAGTGTAGCACTTGGAAAACTGTCCTTTTTGGTGGCCTTGACATCAGCCAAGAGAGTATCTGAGCTCCAGGCCCTCATGGTCACTTCATCCTTTTTAATCTTCCAGAAGGATAGGGTAACCCTACAGACTAACCTGTCCTTTATGCCTAAGGTGGTCATTGAGTCATCCCTGAATCCAATATATCCACCTCCCCACCTTTTTTCCACAACCCCAGAATGCTAGAGTCCTGCATCCCCTTAATGTTCGCAAACAACAAAGATTCTGCCTAGACGAGACCAAATCCCTTAGGAGATCAGAGCAACTGTTTGTCTCCTTTCACCTCAGGGCTTTGGGAAAAGCTGTGACAAAGCAGACCGTTTCTACCTGGATTTCCAGAGCCGCCACCTTTTGTTATACTTACCAAGGCAAACACCTGGACTCTTAACATAAAAACTCATTCTACTAGGGCCATGGTCTCTTCTGGAGTATTTTTCAAGGGGCTGGACACTGCCTCTATTCTAGAAGCAGCTTTTTTGAAAATGGTTCCAAACCACCCTCTGTCTTCCCTTTTAGCTATGGCACTCACCCAAAAGTTATGAGTACTGCAACGTGAGAATAGAAGGACATAGAATAGTTGTGTAAAAAAATCGTACCATAACCATAGATGTTCTTCGCTTCCATGTTGCAGTATTCTATCCCACCTTTAGTACCCCCTTTAAAAAAGGGGCTTTTGCTGGATGAGCAAGCACTTGTGCAGCTATCCTGGGACTGGAGCACTCAGTTCTGAGGAACGTACGTGCAGACCTCACTTTTATGGCCCATCCACCCTACAGCCAATGTCAGGTGTCCCATGTACCTTACAGTGACTAAAACTTTTGTATACTGGCCGGACGTTCGGGTCGCTAGGCGGAGGCTAACCCAAAGGTTATGAATACTGCGACATGGGAGAGAAGGACATCTATGGTCACGGTAAGATTTTATACAACTACTTTCTCCAAGTCAGGTGCTGATGGTACAGGTCACCCATTCTCTAAACTTGGTTTAAAAAAACAACTCAATTCTAGTGGTAGAAAACAGTAATTCAGCATATAAGGTGATGACGTTACCAATATTTAACTTAAGTCTGAAATCTTATAGATATAAAAACTGAGTTGTATGTTTTGCACGTACTTTTTATAATAATTTTGAGGACATACGTGCATTTTTCTTAAGATAAATGCTGAATTGGTCCATAAACCACCCCTTCCACGAGACTGTTGACCTAAGTGGTCCTTGCACATTTTTCTTTCTGTATTGGCAGGTGTTAGAATGTCTGATTTACAGATGCTGATGCACCAAAATATTCTTAAAATTCTAAATCAGGTTATTTAACTTGCCAAATGTATTTTTAATATTTCTGACCTCTTAAAGCAGTGCTGTTTAGAAGATGTATATTAACAACGTTAACACCATGTATAACTTAATAGTACAATATTGTAATAAGTAACACTTTGATTTGTTCTCAGTATTTTTAGTAGGCTCATCGTGGGGATAGGTGAATGTTTTACATTAGAACTCTTCTTCTGGTTTATATAGGTGCTTTAAAGAATGGCAGCAACACTAACTTCCCCTTGAGTGTATACAGTTTAAATGATAGGGTGACTTTAATTGTTTACTGAATATAAAACTGGTATCTGTGGATAGTGTTGGGAAGTCCATTGTTTTTCTGATATAAACTAATTAGTCTTGCTAAAGCTTGTGCTTAGTTGCAGGGCTTTGATTGTAATTCAGGTAAGGTAATTAGTCATGATGTTTTTATTCTGTGGTGGTTTTAGGCTTGTTCGAGACACTTTATAAAGCTTGTCATGTTGTGGAAGCTTATATGTACTTTGATTAACCTGCTGCATGTGTATAAAAGTTTGATTTCCTGAGCTATTTCTACTTGGTAGATTAACCCCCTACCTTCATTGTGACCTGTTGCTTAACCAGTGTTCTCATAAGCAATTCAAGTAGTATTTGACATTTTAAACTCTGGAATAGTAGGCACTGTTGGGATTTCATAGGTTCATACTAGGCTATCTGCCCTGGGGCAATTATAAGCCTAGCCCGATTCTGTATGGCTTACGCCACCCCTTGATTTGAGTATACTGTGCCCTTTTTAAGGTTTAGTTTACTGTGCCTCTGTCTAATAGTGACACGGGAGTAATCCCTGGGACAAACCTACGATCCCCCATCCACCTATCGAGATTCTTCTTGAAGAGATTCGTTGAGGTCGTCTGCCTCACATGAACTGGAATTCTATTCCAGAGCGAAGGGAGCCTCTGGGTTATGAACCTGTCCCTCCAGCAAGTTCTATTTATTTCTGTGCTGAGGTTCAAGTCCCTCGAGCGTGTGGCTCTAAGGGATTTAGATTTACTGAGGTGGAGCATGTCCATTAATTCTGGATTTGACATAGCTTTGTATGTCAGGCATAGATCGCCTCGAAGTAGGCGGTATGCAACTGAGTAGAGCTGGAGTTTTTTTAACCGAGCAGCATATGGCATCTGTTTGAGACCCTTGATCCTCTTGTTGAGATACTTTTGGGGTCTTTCTAATTGCTGCAGGTGTCGGGTAAGGTACATCCCAAAAGGGGCATTGTATTCTATGATGGGCCTGATGAGGGATGAATAAAGGGGCACTATTACCTCTCTTGATCTAGATGTGAAACCCTTCGTGATGAGATGGGCTATGTAGAAGGTCTTTCTAACCACTTTGGCAATGTGGTTTTCAAAGGAGCGATTGCTATCAACTTGGGTCCCCAGGTCCCTAATAACTTTCTCTGTACTTAATGGGTTTCCACCTATGTGGAAAATTTGTGGGCACATTGTTTTTGCCAAAGGGTATGACTATACATTTTTTGGCATTTAGCTTTAAACCATGGCGCTGGCACCAGTTATCTGTCTCTGTGAGACCTTTTTGAAGGATGTTTGTGTCGGCTGGAGAGTCTATTATGGCGCCCAGTTTGCAGTCGTCTACGAACTTGGTGAGCCATAGTCCTCCCACGTTTGCCTGTACCTCGGAAAAGTATATACCGAACAAGAGTGGTCCCAGGACAGAACCCTGTGGGACGCCACTTGTGACCGGTTTCGAGTCTGACATGGCTCCAACAACTCTCACTCTGTGGGTTCTGTCTTTGAGCCAGTTTGCGACCCATCTTGTGACCTAGGGGTTTATATTTAAGCTGGATAGCTTATCTATGATGCCCGAGTGGGGTATTGTGTCATGCCTTTGCAAGGTCCAGATAGGCTGTGTGGACTACCTTCCCTTCATCTATGGCTTTGGTGACCTGTTTCGAAGAAGTCAACCAGGTTCAAAAGGCAGGATCTGCCCTTGACAAAGCCGAACTGGGTAGGCTCTAGTGTCTGTAGGTCCCCAATGTCTTTGTTTATGAGCTCCATGATGATCCTCTCCATAGCCTTGCAGACTAAGCTAGTCAGGCTTATGGGGCGATAGTTTCCAGGGTCTGTAGAGGCTCCACCTTTGTGGAGTGGGACCACTGTTGCTGTACGCCATTCTGTGGGCACATATCCTGTAGTGAGGCTGAGATTGTATAGCTTTTTTATTTGAGGGATTAGTTCCTCTTGGAGTTCATGTAGGACGCAACCTGGGACGCCATCTGGTCCCATGGAAGCAGTGTTTTTTGCTTTGGGGAGGGCAGCCTTCACCTGAGCATCAGAGATGTTTGGGAGGCAGCCCTCTGCCGGGATAGATACTTGCTCTTTTGGGGGGGGGGGGAGAAGTTTGCACTGAACCTGTCTGCCAGGATATTGGCGATTGTCTGTGGGTTCAGTGTATTTTTTGTCGTTTAGAATCAACTCGGAACAAGTCTGGGAGTTGCATCCCAGGTTCCTAACATAACAGAAAAAAGCCTTATGATTGTCTTTGGTGTTCTGTGCAATTTTTCTCTCTAAGCTGGCCTTGGAGGATTTTATGAGGGATCGTAATTTTTTTGCTAGTACTGATCAGAGATGCCTTCCCTGTTAGGGATTTTGCTCTATCACGTAGTAGCTTCCTCCTTCTGTTGTACAGTTTATTTATGGTAGGGGTCCACCAGACTGGACGCTTGCCTTTGGATGATTGGGGCTTGGTTTTGTTTGGGATAGCATGGTCCATGCATTCCTGGAGATGTCCGTAGAATGCGTTTATATAGGATTCTGCAGTTTGGGCCATAGTTTCCACTGCCCCTGGGGCCTTGAAGGATTCCACTTCGGTTTTGAGAAGTGAGAAGTTCGCTTTTGAGAAGTTTTTCACTGTGGTTTTCTGGGCTGGGGGTGGGGTCGGGATGTGGACAGTCAGTGAAATTAATTTATGCTCTGATCTTACCAATGAGGGATATACTTCTGGTGTGGAGCATAAAGTTCCCATGTTGGTAATGATCAGGACTAGTATGTTGTCCCCTCTTGTGGAAGTGGTGACTAGTTGTTCCATAGCATTTGAGTTTATAATTTCCAGGAACCTTTGGGCTAAGGTGCTGGGGCTTGAGTAGTGCTCCCAATCAATGTTTGGGTAGTTGAAGTCGCCCAGTATAATGTGTTCGAAGAGATCTTCATGTTCTCCAATGTTTTCAGGAAAGCCGAGTGGGATTCCTGACTTTTTGTGAGGGTGGTCTGTAGGATGCTATAAACTGAAAAGCAGTCTTGCCCACTGTTAGTTGCACATGGATGGTCTCCGATACTTCGTGCAATGCCACTAACCTGGAGATGTGGATATACTTGATAAATATGGAAACTCCCCCTCCTTTTTTGGTTCGGTCTGGGTTTTGGGGCCGAAAAGCATGATATGAGGTATAGCCTGGTAGTGCTGGGGTGCTCTCTGGAGCCTTGAACCAGGTTTCTGTCACTGCACAGATATCATTGTTCTCCATACTGAGGAGAGCTTCGAGTGCGTGCATCTTGAGGTTAAGACTTCTGGCGTTAAGCAGCATTACCCTTAGTTTCTTGTTCCTTGTGCTGTATATGGGGGTGGGTTTGACTTTTGAGCCTTGCCTAAAAAAGGCACTATGGAGGTGGCAAGAGCCTTTGCCAATATTCGAAAGCCCAGTGGTGACAGGTGCAAGCCGTCCCTAGCGAAGCAACGTGGTTTGTCGAGCATGTCATCCCAGGCTGACAGACACTGGATCCCCTTTGAATGACACCAAAATTTTAGCCAATTGTTAAAATCGATCATTCTGTCTTTGTACTGTGGCATCATTCTAGGTGAGGGTAAGATGCTGCTCAAGGTCAGGGTCATACCAGCCTGGGCTACACGATTAGAGAGCTCCTCTGTGTCTCTTTTCATGTAGTCCAGGGAGGTACGTCTCTGGTCATTCACATCAGCATGTACAATGACTGAGTCATATTTGTATTTGCTTTGGAGTGACCTGAGTGCTTGCGTTATGTGGCGGATCCTAGCGCTCGACAGGTAGCTCACCGTGACCTTCTCTTTATTCAGCCTGGTGAGCGGGACGTCAGTGTGTCTGACAATAGAGTCACCTATTACAAGAGTATCAGGTGTGTTATTCAGCCTTAAGGGCTGTGGCTGCTTGGCACACTGACTTTGTGGGCTATGTGTTGTGCGTGTTTTGTTTTGAGGTAGCGTTTGCTTGGATGTCTGCTTTGGAGGTCTCTGTTGCTTAGGTAGATTTTTATTTAGAGCCTCTGAGTATGTTTTTGTGTATTTATGTGTTTGGTTCGCTGATGTGGTGGGACTATGTGATACTGGAATTGTGTTGTGTGAGGTTACCTTCTCCTCCTGACTGGTTACACCAGTTTTGAGATGAGAGAGCTCAGCCTCCAGTTTTGCTAAATAGTTGCATCTCTCTCATATATTTGAACCTGTTTGGAGGAGGAGAGGGTTGTCCGTGTACATGAGACAGTTGTAACATTGCCTCAAAATTCCCAGATTCACCAGCTGGACTGGAGAGGAAACCATTGACTGACCTTTGAACATGCTAGAGTAATATAGGGAAACTGAATTTAAGACAGACCAATAAAGGACAAGGTAATCGTAGAGAGTATGAGTAAGTAGTGCTTATGGTTTAATAGTGCTAACTTGTAGGATTACTTAATTGGACCAGTGAAGGGCCTTAGAATGAGAATATGGTGTTTAAATTGAGAGAGAGAACAGTTCTAAGGGAAAAAGTGAAGAGCAGACTTTGTGGAGCCAGGAATAGTTTAAACCCAATTAGGTGGCGCTGCCCACTGTTGCGCTATGCACAGAAACGCGCAAAGGAGGGTTTAAAGAGAGGAAGATGAAGGAGTTTGGAATTTACCCAAAATGGCCAATAAAACTACAGTTTCAAGTCAGTAACCACTCCCACAGGGGCAGGCAAGGCTGCTCAATGTTTTTCACTGCCACTGATCAACAGACAGACTTCCCTTTAGCCCAAGCAAAAAATGGCCTCCAAGAAACAGTTCAAGAACAGCAAGCCTGTAACTGAACTTTTTTAAATCTCAGAAAAGTGGGGAAAAAAGCAAGATTTTTTTTTTTTTTTTTTTTTTTAGAGATAGCAGAGATTCACAAGTATCAAGAAGTTATAACAGTGCAGTAAATGACCCTACACAAGAGTGCTAGGCCAAAGACAGATAAAATGCAAGTTTTGAGAAAAAAACGATTTTAAAAATAAGTGCAAACAGGAAATTCAGTAAACAGCGCTAGGTTGTGCTCTAAATACAGTTACTAATGCAGAAATCAAGTTTAACAAGCCAGAAAATGCTCAACATAGGCGGCTATGCAGAAAAACTGTGGAAATCTTATTTTGCTTGGGTTAGTAGTTTTCATGGCTTTGTTACGTAAGGTATGCCTACTGTTACTTCTGTAACTTTCCATTTAGTCCTATGCTCTTCATGAAGTGTTGCTGTTTTTTCCTCAGAGAATGCCTTGAGATTCATGAGGCAAGCTTCCACTTAACTAACCAAACTGTTCTAGCAAAAGTAGGTCCACCATGTCATTCAGGTGAAATCTATAGTGACTCCTTCATGATTTTGCATAGAATAATGGTCTGGCTTGTTTCTGAAATTGGTATGGTCTGATTTGGCCCCATTCTTTGAGAGTGGTGCTATTACAGTCTTTTACCGTAGGTCAGGGACATGTTCATTTGCTAGTATTTTATTTAATATGATCGACAGGAGTTGGGTTTTTCATTGATTCTGTGTAGGAAACCAGAGTATGCATCTTACTCTGTGGAAATCTTATTTTGCTTGGGTTAGTAGTTTTCATGGCTTTGTTACGTAAGGTATGCCTACTGTTACTTCTGTAACTTTCCATTTAGTCCTATGCTCTTGGCTGCTTAGTTAGTCTTTCATTTTCTGAGGACTGAGAAACTTGCAGCCCATTATTTACTCCTCCGGGTTAACTTCAGAATGAACAAGGAATGGGAGTTGTCCTCCAACCCTAACCCCTTTCTGTGGCACTTTGTAAGCTTTACATAGGTACTGCTCTCAGAAGGTGCATGTCTGCTACTGTATCATAAACTGCAAACTGCTGAAAAATATGCTGACCAGGATTATTGCTGTAGATGGGGCACCTGGTGTACCCTCAATGCAGTGAGGCAGATGCCAACATCGCTCCCAGAATGGGGAATATAGCATCAGTGGCTTGCCGCTATTCTCACCTGCCTGTTCTTTCCAGCGCCTCTGCTACTAGTTGAACACAATTTGTTTGGTGGAGGGGACAGAGTTAGGACTTGATCCCTACATGTTTTGAGGCCAGGGAGTGCTTTCAGCCTTGCAGATCAAACTGAGTTTGTAGTCGGGTCCTCTTTGATTTTGCATGAAACTTAAAATTTCTTTTATGATTTCATTGTATAATCCTACCGAAGTTGTTTTTCTTGAATTTTCTTGCATGTTTGTGTTGTATGTATTTTATGTCAAAGCAGAAGTTAATGCTAGTAGGTTCTACAATATTGTCTTGAGAAATTTATTTGGGTGAGGACAGCATCGGAATCTGCTTTTTTTTAATTATGATATTTTATTGCATCATACATTCTATTAGTAATGTCTAGTAAGGATGTTTTATGGTTAACAAAGTTTACAGGAAGGGATAGAATTAACATTAGAAAAATCGCTGACCGAAGCCTTGGATGATGGCCTCCAAGTGCAGGGAGATTGGTATATCCTTTGTGATTCAGGGATTGTTCTCAGTGGATAGTGAAAAACATACTTTTGTCTGTCTCAGGGGGAGGAGGAGGTGAAGGTTTACTGCTTAGCTGGAGTAAGGTACCAGATTCATGGGTTAGTGCTCCAGTAATGGGTCTGCCCTTTTCCAGGTAGTCTTCCCAGAAAAAAAAAAGGAACTTGAAAATATTTTTGTCTGTTTGACAAGAGAAAAATTGGCATGATTTGATAAGGGCTTACTCTCTGCTTTTCATATGTTTAAGTACAGGTTCATCAAGTTATTCTAAACAGAACAGACCCCCCCCCCCCATTCCAACAATGATTTCCAGTCAGGTGAGCAGTGGAGGGAAATGGGATTCTTCAGTTAATTCTCAAGCTGAAGATTCCAGTTCTGAGGAAAGTGTTTCTACACATTTCTCTTGAAGCATTCTTTTTCTGACACGGAAATATTTTTATTTTATTATTTTGAGATCCGCGGTGGTGGTGCTGCGGTAGCGTTGTCGCCTCACAGTAAGACGCTGTCCGGTTCAATTCTCAGCTAGAGGGTCTTCCCTGTGGAGACATGTGTGAATGGGCGTACCTTCGTTGAAGGTTGTGCATCAGGGCTGGCAAATTGGCACGTAAAAATCAACTGCCAATCATTAGCGGACCGGAGTTCCGCTGTGGCGACCCCTAACCGGGAAAAGCTGAGAGACACAAAAAGAATGAAATTCCGGTGTCCCAGCAGAAGGGTTGTGATGTGTGTATAACTGGAGTTTCCTCAGCCTACAGCTTTTCCTCCTGTGTTGTCTACCTTTTGGGTGGCCATGGTGATGCAGTGGTTAGCATTGTTGCCCCACAGCAAGAGGTTCTCTCCTGTTCGATTCTCTGCTGGGGTGCCTTCTGTGCAGAATCAGCATGTCCTGTCTGTGGTCATGTGCATTTCCTCCGGATGCTCTGGTTTCCTCCCCCATTCCAAAGACGTGCAGTAGGTGGATTAGACACTAAAGTGGCTGTAGGTGAGCGAGTGTGTGCGAGTGGTACGAATGAACTACTGCAGCAGGGCTAGCCACCTGGTAGTGTAGACCTTGGCTCGAGATGATTCACTGATGTAATGACCCCCCCCCCCCGACCCCATGTCCAAATGAGGATGGATTGTCTACCTTTAGGAAGTTTTCTTAAACACCATCACCATCCCATAAATGTCTTTTATTAAATTGTCATTTAAGACCTGCACATGAGAAAATAAATTGAACCGTATTGACATTTATAGTGCTCATGCATTATACAGTACATGCACATTCTTCTTAATTATTCACTTCATCTTTACATTAATTGCTCAATTCCTGCATTCCCCTAAACCCCACTTCTGAAAATTATTCTGCTTATAGTTTTCCTATAAATTCCATTTATTTCTATGTAGTTTGCCCCCTCCCTTTTCTAAAGATTACACTTTTACTTATTTCATCTCATTTAAAATATTCGGCACTTCATTTACACTTGGTTTAAATTTTGATTTCTCTGTTCTAGTAATTGCTTTTTTAGCAGACAATAGCATTAAAGTTAGTAAGGCCTTGCTATGTCTAGACAATTCAGATTTTTTGTCCCAGCTCAAAAAAAAAACATTTTTTCTTTGGTTACAGCCATTTGCGCGACCAACACTTCTGACTAAGTGTGCTGTATTGAAATTTTAAAATCTGCCAATTTGTTGCACCCCCCCCCCAAAATTTTTTTTTCCAGTTTTCCCATCACCCATTCCCCATTTGCTGCCTACCCGGGGAAACCTTCTCTAAAGTCTGTTTTGGGTAAAAAAAAAAAAAAAAAAAAAATGCATCCAAACAAAAATCCTAAACCTTCTGGGATTTGTCCCATACGTGGGAGACCTCTTATTATTCCTTGGGAAGAGACACAAGAAATGGAATTTATAATCTTTTCTCACCTCCTGTTGGTTTGATTCGTACTGTTGTGATGCCCCTCTATCTGTTTTTTAATAGCAGCTTTCCACCACTGTATAGCACTGAGCAGCCTACGTTGGTTAGAAATGCCACATCAACTAACATATACAGAACTACTTGCCACCTATAAAATTATCTAGCATCCATCTGCCTGTGCAACACTAAAAAACATTCAACACAGCTATGTTCCCCAGTCTGTCATTGCGATCCAGTAACCAAAAACTATCTGTAAACATAACAAATATGCTGGGCACTGTCTATACTTGTGCAAGGTTGCTAAGGCTTGGAACTTCTTACCTGCATCTATCAGGTCTCTACCCACCCTCCCATCTTTCAAAACCACTCTGAAAGACATCCTAGCTAAAATCTGGCTCTTTTCTTGCTCAAAAGCAGGATATCCTATATCCCTAAATGTGAACAAGTACTTTTCCATTCCTAATACCTCCTTACTCTCCCTCCTTCACTTACTTCATTACTGCTGTCCAACTCTCCTCTGATTTTTCTCTCTATACCACAAGCCTGTTTTCCCTTCTTTCATATTGCAATTCCTATTTCTCTACAAACTGTCTAAAATTTCTCTAAATATTTGTCTTTTGTTAACTGGGTTAGTCCGCTCGGTTGGTGGCCCATTTTCAGTGGAGACGCCAGGAGAAAAGCTCCACAATAACAGTAACAAAGTTTACAGTAATGTAGTTTTGTGAACAACTACATGCATTCGTATCATAAAATGAATCCGGGTACAATAGCATACATATATCAAGTGATAAAATTAACAAAGCATAAACTCAGCAAAGATAATAGCTTAGAAATAGAAGAGGTGGAGATGTAATAAAAGTGAGTTTGAAATGTTAAATTATGGTCATATACCTTGTATTGATTCTTAAACAATTTATTTTATTATGGCTAATTTGTTATAATTTAAACTGCAGATGTTTTTGTTTTGTTTTGAAGATAAAAAGCTTTTCTCCCCAGGCCTGTGCTGAAAATGGGCTTCTACCCAGTTGGACTTTAGTGGTAATCAAATGTCAATAAATAAATAAATAGACTCTACTAAAATCTGCTGTAGCTGGTCTTTCACTTGGATTATAAATGAAGAGAAATGGGATAAGGGAGTTCTCTCAGTCCCTTCTAAGGTAGACAGCCTCTAAATTGCAGTCCAGACTTCTGCTTGGCCTCATACCACTATATTACCTTTCCTTGTCAATACCGTGATTCCTTTGCCGATTTTTCCCTAGTACATTCCAGCCCTTTTGCCAATTTTTTTTCTATACCTCTTCATGCAGTCATCCCCATTTGGCCAAATCTTTTTTTTTTTTTTTCTTTTTTTTCTTTTCCTAATGTTGCCTTAGTTCATGGAATACTTTATGCAACTTTATGAACATATTCTGTGTGGTGGTGGTTCCTGCTTTTAAGGCTCTGTGCCCAAAATCCTATCCATTCATCCTCAACCCCTTTTCCCATTTTGCACATGGGGTCGGGGTGTCACTTCAGCAGTGACAATCGTCTTGAGCCAAGGTTTACACCGCTGGGTGGCTAACCCTGTCGTGCTAATTTATTCTTACCACTTACTCGCACACACTCACCTACGGTCAATTTAGTGTCCATTCCACCTACTGCATTCTTTGGAATATGGGAGGAAACCAGAGCACCTGGAGGAAACCCACATGACTGCAGGGAGGAGAAGGCACCCCCAGCTGAGAATTGAACCTGAGAACGCTAACCACTGCAGCATCACAGCCACCATGTCCAAAATCCTATGCTCTTCTTATCTCTCGTCTCCCTGTTTCAGCATCCCTTTCTGCTTTGATTTTGTAACTTTCCGTTTGTATTTAGTAGTATCCATTCAAATCGGGTAATCCTAAGCCACTTTTGTTCTATGGGAAGGATCAGCTCATCCCACTTGATTCTTGCACTCTTCTCCTCCCAAATTCCTTTAACTCTTTTTTTTTTTTATTTTATTTTTTTTTTTTTTATTAATTTTCAACAACTTCTCATCTGCTTGCAAAAATATGCATGACCGGCCTGAAACAGATGCCCTACGCAGACCGTCTAAAACTCCATATTTACTCCGTCGCATATCGCCTACTCCGAGGCGATCTCTGCCTAGCATAAAAAGCTGTCAAACCCAGAGCTGTTGGACATGCTCCACTTAAAGAAATCCCAATCTCTCCGAGCTACAAGCTCTAAAGACCTAAACATTGTCACCACAATAAACAGAACATGCTGGAGGGATAGATTCCTGTCCCAGAGACTTCACATACTCTGGAACAAACTACCTATCTATATCAAACAAAGCTCCTCAGTAGCACTCCAAGAAAAATGTTGATTGGATGGGAAATAGGAAATTCACCCTGGGGATCACCTCTGTGACTCTGCTCGACAGGGGCTCAGGAAAAAAATTTTCTTTGCTGGCGAAATCCAGGGTACCTTTTTGGCTAGGCTTGTATAGGCCCTAGGACTGATAGCCTAGTCCCAACCTATGAACCTGTGTACATACTCAAAAGGACTAAACGCAGTTTTACTTTGTGAAACTTACTGTCCGCAGAGCTTCCAGTTTCTCTCTTTTTTTTTTTTTTTTTTTTTTTTTTATTTTGTAGTTTGGTCTCTTCCTACATGTCCTTAGCTGCCATAATGGAATCTTTTAATCTGTACACCTAAATACTTTTATCTTGTCCTCATAAGTATGAATACTACTGAACCTGTGTGTGTGTGTGTGTGTGTGTGTGTATAATAGTTTTCCTCTGTAGCCTTTATCTCCATTTAATGTTTGTATCTGGAAAGACTTGAAAGTGTCTCAAAATATTCCACAATTCCAGAATGTTGTTTTTTATGGATTTCTGAAGAACAAAATATCAATTGCAAATCGTGTTTCGTTTTTAATTGCGGGTCTTTTCTTTGCCAGTGGCTATATTTAATGCGATTTAAGAAAAGGGAAATGTTCATCCACCTGGTTTCCCTGTTCAAATGTAGCTAAGAGGAACCCTTCCACCTTAACATTTCTTGTTTGACCATTCATATGTTCTCCTAATGTACCTCATTATTCTTTTGAGGCATGCTTATGCTTCCATTGCCCTACTTGTAAAATCCCAGTTGATTGTATTGAATGCTTTTGATGTATCAAAATCCACAAACAATAGTGGTATTTTCTTCCATTCTGTTTTCGTCTGGCTCATTGTTCTTTTAATGTTAGCAAGTGCTTGCCTCCCTTCTACAAAACCACATTGGTAAAGGAGTTGCCAAAGTTGACATGAATCATTCTCTAAGTGTAGACACAAACTCTCTATATAATTATGATTTTTAAATTTAATAGGGTATATGTAAAGCGGAGTCTGTTTTTTTACTCTATCCACGTAATACAGTTGCATGAAATTCTCCCCCTCACCCCAAGATGCTGGTGCCCCTTTTTAAAATGCTGTTAAATTACCTTCCAGATCTCTTTCACATCCCCCTCCTAATTTCCAAATGTGTGGTTTGTTGACCCTCATCTTCCTCTAAACTTGGCTTAGGTTTTTCATAAATATTTTCATTCGTGCCGCCTCTTGGTTTCCACATTCCTCTGCTTTAAACATTTTTCATAAAATTTCCAAAATGTCTAATACTGCTGTAGGATCTGTTGTTTGTTTATTTTTGGTCATAGACTCCCTACGTTTGGCAATGACCCCAAATCGTTTTGCTAAGTTTGTGCTGTGGAGATATTAAAATAGTTGATTTTAATAATCTTTGTAATCTCACGCATATTATCTAAATAAACTCTTATTTCTTAAGCAGTCTGCTGCTTAGTCCTCCATTTATTCCATCAGATTCCTCATATTCTTCAGTACTTTAAACTTTGTCAGCCCTTCCAAGTAATTCATATTACTACTTTTCAACATCTCTGTTACTGCTACCATATTTTTAAATTTCATTTTCTTTTTATCCACCTCACTGGCTATCTCCAAGGAAGAAATTCCTATCTTCCCTAATTAGGCTGTAGACATTTATTCAAGAGCATTCTTCGAATGACACTTTTTTAAACAAGTGCCAGTGTCTGGCTTTACTTCATTGCCCCATATTTCTACTTTAGTGTGTGTGTATGATCTGAAGTAGTTATTGCATGAGAGTCATAGGCGTGTACTAGGCTAATGGCCCTTGGGCCTTTACAAGCCTAGCCTATAGGATTACCCTGACATCATACCACCGGACCTTAGTTCTCAGTGCCTCTGAGTAAAGCCACTGGAGTGATCCCTGGGGTGAATTTTCTATTTCCATCCACTCATCAAGATTTCTCTTGAAGATGGCCAGTGAGGTGCTCTGCTTGACATGTATGGGAAGTCTATTCCATAGCATGGGCAGTCTCTGGGTTATGAACCTGTCCCTCCAGCATGTTCTGTTGATTGTGGTAATGAGGTTGAGGTCTCTGGAGCGTATGGTGCAGAGGGATTGAGATTTCTTTAGTTGTAGCATTTCCAACAGACCTGGGTCAGACATGGCTTTGAAAGTGAAGCAGAGATCGCCTCTAAGTAGGCGATGTGAGACAGAGAATAGTTGGAGTTTTTTTAGTCTGTCCATATAGGACAAATGTTTAAGGCCTAGGATCGTCTTTGTGAGGTACTTTTGAGGCCTCTCTAGTTGTTGCAGGTGTTTAGTGAGGTACATGCTAAATGGGGCATTGTACTCCAATGATTGGCTTAATGAGGGAAGAGTAGAGGGGAGACAATGACCTCTTTCTTCCTGGATGCAAAACCCTTAGTAATGGGCTACATAGGACTTTGTAACTACACTGGCAATGTGGTGGTCAAAAGAGAGGTTGCTGTCAACCTGTGTTCCCAGATCACTTGTAACGCCTTCTGTGTTCAGTGGACTACCATCAATGTGGTAATTCTTGGGAACTGTGTTCTTTCCAAAGGGGATGACTACACTTTTTTTGCCATTGAGCTTAAATCCATGGTTCTGACACCACTCGTTGGTCTCTGTGAGGTCTTTCTGTAGGATGTCCGCATCACTTGGGGAGTTGATAATAGCTCCCAACTTGCAATAGTCTGCGAACTTTGTCAGCCAGAGTCCCTTTGTGTTGGCCTGGACTTCAGAGAAGTAGATATCGAAAAGGAGAGGACCCAGGACCGAACCCAGTGGGACTCCACTCGTGACTAGTCAGCAGTCTGACTTGGAGTCTGCTACTTTTACACTGTGGGTTTGGTGAGCCACTTTGCAACCCACCTAGTGATATAGGGGTTGATGCCTAGCTTAGTAAGTTTTTCTATGATTCCAGAGTGGCGAATGGTGTCCAAGGCCTTGGCCAGATCAAGGTAGGCTGTATGAACCACATTGCCTTTATCCACAGCTCTGGTGACTGACTCAAAGAAGTTGACCAAGTTGAGCAGGCATGATCTACCCTTCACCAATCCCAACTCTGTGAGATCCAGAGTTTGGAGATTCCCTATATCCTTGTTTATTAGGTCCACGATAATGCATTCCATAGCTTTGCATGTCAGACTCGTCAGGCTAATGGGGCGATAGTTCCCAGGGTCTGTAGTCGCTCTTCCTTTGTGGAGAGGGGGATGTGACTGTAGCAGTGCGCCATTTGGTAGGTACAAAGCCTGAGGTGAGGCGGTGATTGAACAGGGCACACAGGTGAGGTGCCAGTTCACTCTGTTGTTAAAGTAGAACATAGCCAGGGGATATTGTCAGGTCCCATAGAAGCTGTATTCTTGGCATTGGACAGTGTTGCGACTGGTCCCTTGGATGGCAGAGAGGTGTGGTTTTCTTTACTATCTGCTGCAATTCTGCTCTCGTAGCTAGCTTTAGAGGATTTGATGAGGGATCTCAACTTTTTGTTGAGGCTGATAAGGGAGTTTTTCCAGTCTTGGGACTTTACCTTATTCTGCATCAGTTTCCTCCTCTTGTTGTAGAGTTTGTTTATGGTAGAGGACCACCAGATTGGCTTCCTTTTTGGAGGAGAGCATCTTGGTTCTGTTGGGTATGGCGAGATCTATGCATTTGTGTTCGTGCAGTGCATTGGTTGGTATATGATTCGGCAGTCATGCAACTGATCTCTATTTACATGGGTGCCATGAAGTTAGTCACCTCAAAGTTAGGCTTTGGAGAATTTTTTCATGGTGGTTACCTTTGTGGGGGTGGGGGTGGGTGGGAGGGATGTGGATTTCCAAGGTAATTTTAGTTTGTGGTATGATTTAACCTGGGGAGGAGTTGACTATTGGTATAGAGCAATGGCCGCCAATGTTAGTAACGACCAGGTCAAGGATGTTGCTACCTCTAGTGGGGTTAAGAACGAGTTGGTCCAGGGCATTGAAAGTAATGAATTCCAGGAAACGTTGGGCAAATGTATTACATGAGTAGTTTTCCCAGTTAATGGAGAGGTAGTTGAAGTCACCCAGTATGAGAGTGTTAGGCTAGACCCTAATATTCTCCAGGGTGATTAGGAACGTGGAGTGAGAGTCTTGGGAAATGGTTGGGGACCTATAGCAGGCTGCAACCTGAATCGCTGTCTTACCCAATGTTAGCTGCATCTGAAGTGTCTCAGTTGAGTTATTTTGGATTACTAGTCTGGAGGTGTGCACATACTTTATGAATATGGAAACACCACTGCCTTTGGAGCTTCGGTCCAAGTTCTGGTGCCGAAAGTTGTGGAATGAGTTGTACCCTGATAGTGCAGTGGTGCTTCCTGCTGCCTTGAGCCAGGTCTCTGTTACGGCACAAATGTCGATGCTCTCCATTTTAAGGGGTGCTTCGAGCGAGTGCATTTTGAGATTTAGACTTCTAGTGTTGAGCAGCATGACCCTCAGATTGCATTCGTTTGTAGCTGTTACGGTGGTAATTTGGTCTTTGGAACACCGCCTAAAAAAAGGCACTATAGGGGTGGCAAGAGCCTTGGCCAGTATCTGGAAGCCCAGGTGTGACAGCTGCAGGCCATCTCTGGCAAAGCATTGAGGTCTGTCAAGTCATGTCATCCCAGGAAAACAGATACTGGATCCCTTTAGAATGACACCAGAAACTTAGCCAATTGTTGAAATCAATAATTTTCTGCTTGTACTGTGGTATCATTCTGGGGATGGTAGGATGCTGCTCAGGGCTAAAGTCATACCCGCCTGGGCTACATAATCTGAGAGCTCCTCCATGTCTCTCTTCATGTAGTCCATGGAGGTACGTCTCGGGTCATTCACACCCACATGTACAATGACAGTCATATTTGTACCTGTTGTTGAGGGACCTGTGTGTGGGTTATGCGGCAGATCTGATGCCTGACAAGCAGCTGACTGTTACTTTCTCCTTATTCAACCTAGTGAGTGAGACGTCCAGTGTGCCGCACTATTGTCACCTTTGACTAGTATGTTAGGCATGCTGTTTTGCCTTGGGGGCTTTGGTTGAGTGGCACACTGTTTAGGAGAGTTGTGTCTCGTAATTAGTGTTGTGTTGTGGTGGTTGAGTGCTTTTCTGCTTTGGAGGTCTCTGCTGTTTGGGTAGATTTCTGAGAGCCTTCGTGAAGGTGGGTGTGTGGTTTGTGTTTTTATGTGAAGGCAGTGCTGGTGTGTGTTCTGGAGGGCTGTGTGTTCCATGTAGTGTGGTGCAAGTGTTGACCTTCTCCTCTTGACCAGCTATTTTGGTCTTGGCCGGAGAGTGCGTGGCTTCCAATTTGGATATACAAGTGCATCTCTTGCAAGTCTGAGTTTTGGGAGGTAAGAGGAAGAAGGGTTGTCAGTGTACATGAGGCAGTTGCTACATTGCCTCAGGATGCCCAAGTTCACCAGGTTAATAGGAGAATGCACAGGGAACTTACCTTTATGCCTGGTGGGGTGGGCATTAATAATGAGTACTGGAACTGTTTTCTTGTAGAATGTTTAGTACTGGTAGCACTTTTGTGTGCTACAATAATTGCTATAAGAAGTCTGGTAAAGTGCTAGACTAATGAGCTAGTAAAAGTGCAGGGGAGCAGAGAACTAGTAGATCTAAGGGAAAAATTGAAGAGTGGACTTTGGCACTGCTCAGAAGTTTACAAACAGTCCTGGATACAGCAAATCTGTATCTGGGCTAGAGTAGTTACAGGGAAGGTGGGAAACGAGCGCAAACGCAGGCTCTTAAACAGAAAGTTGAGAAAGCAATGGAAAAACTGCCCAAACGGCCAATATACTACAATTTCTGGGCCAGAAACCACTCCTGTTGTGGTAGATAGGCTACCTAGTGCTTACCACTCCCACTGATGAGCTAGAAGGCTTCCCTGCAACACAGAAAGGCTTGGGGGGGGGGCTCAGAAGCTTACAAACAATCATGGATACAGCAAATCTGTATCTGGACTAGACTAGTTACAGGAAAGGCAGGAAACCAGCTTAGAATTTTTTTTTTTTTGGTAAAGTGGAAAGAGAGAGAGGAGGAGCAGAAGATGATTCCAGGTTAAGAAACTAAGTGAGTTGGCCTTTTCAAATGTTACCTCTGTATTGGGTAGAATGAGCTTAATGACACTAGACTGGGAGGAGTGTCCCAGATCAAATTTACAGTAGGGGTGGGCAACTGCAAAGCCACCAAGTATAAGAACAGGATACCAATAGAGGGAGGGTGGGAAACTAAATCGATTATATGATGCACTCCGTGCCAGGAAATCAGAACGGACAAACACAAACAGATGTTTAACAAATGGAGAAAATTTCCAGTTAATACCTCACACACAGTGAAACTAGCTAGAAAAGATTAACAAACAGTGTGACAGTTGTTGTTTGTCATTCGGCTTTTCCTGGTTAGGGGTCGCCACAGCGGAACTCCGGTCTGCTAATGATTGGCAGTTGGTTTTTATGGTGTTGACTTGCCAGCCTGACGCCCAACCTTTAACGAATGTACGCCTATTCAACGCATGTCTTTCGAATGCCCACTCGACCGCGGGAAGGACATGCAGACTCCACACACAAGGCACTCCCAGGCAAGCCGAGAATCGAACGGGCGAACCTCTTGCTGTGAGGCAACAACGCTACCGCTGCTCAACAATGTGACAGTAAAAACCTTATTTATCAGGCCTTGTGAGTCCGACAATTTTAATACAACTGTGCAGATTAGTTTATAGCTATAAAATACAGTAAAAAGTATGCAGCAGACAAAAGTGCTATAAATAACTAGTAAAAATAAGCAAAAAACAGGATACTTGTATATCGCAGATCAGAGTTTTGCTCAGTGCCTTTCCTCTGATTAGCTCTGTGTGAAATGGCAGAAGCACTCGCAAGGTAACTTCTTAAGTAACCGAAAGTTGAAACCTGAAAACTTAAAAAAAAAAAAAAAAAACAGCTTTAAGGAACCAGTGAGATGCTTACTCGTAGCTTTCAGTTAAATACAAATGGCCCCATGCAATATAAATTCCATTTAGTCTAGCCCAGTTATACCTTGGGGAATAATATGTGATTTCTGTCTGATTTCCTGCTACTGATTTCACATATTCCATACCAAATAGTCATGTGTATGTCTTCAAACATTTACCTTCTGTACATTCTCCCTTCTAGGTCTCCCTGATACATCCTCACTATTGAAAATCAAGTCCCAGTCTCCACTCATAAATAATCCCTGGTGAAATCTCCTTCCAAAAAAATTAGTTCAGTATTGTTTTTGGTGGAATACAAGCATGATGGTATAATCCTCTTCCCTTGCCTGTAATCCCTGGCTACCACCAGTCTGCCTTTGTCTTTTTTTCTTCCCTCTTTTAACACAATTGGAGCAACTGTAGTAATCATTTTTAGTCCCCCCCCCCCCTGATATTCTGCTGAATGTCCACCCTGACATCCTTTCTCAAATTCACATTCTTATATCCAGGGGAAGATATTTGCACCCCACATTACTATAATTTCAGTGCCGTCTCCTTTTTTGTCTGTACCTGTAAAGCTGTTTGCATTCCAACATGAACAGAGTAGCCATTATGTCCACAGAATAGCAGCAGGCAAATGACTAAAGTATAAGAACAAAATAAAACGCTGTGTCAGTACAGAGTCAGTAGATTTATTGAATCCAAAGCCAGTAGTAAGCGCTTTCGATTCTTCCCGTAGAGACTTCTTCAGACTATGGCTTTGTAAATACAAAACATACATTTATACTTGAATGGCTCATTAGCCAATTAATTTTAAAAACACAGTAACATTAAAACATTTAACCCTATTACATAAATATATCTAAAACTATCTATATCAATGTTTCAGCCCCTTCCATTTTAAATACATAATAAATTCTTCTCTATTTAGTCCTGGAGGGAAACGAGCATTTAATTTCACTTGCCAACAGTATTCCAACCATCCCAGTTCTTCCTCAACATTTACTATGTTAACATTAGGGTGTAGAGCTTCCAAAACCATACATCTAAAATTTATTTTACATTTTTTCTCAACATAATGTTTACTCATAGCATTTTTCATATCTGCATGAGTGATGGCATAATTATGTTCATAAATTCTTCTCTCTCTGATGTTCTTCGTGTTTCACTGTTGCAGTCATAACTGTAGGGTGCTCCTGCCGGCAGGCAGCCCGAGGTCGGCCAGAATTCCAAAGTCTGGGTCCAGCGTCGGCTGTACCAGCAAGTACCCTGACGTCAGAACGTAGAAGTATAAAGCTGACAGCCGACGCCATCTTCTCCAGTCTTTCTTGCCGTGTGGTGGAAAGCAGCTCGCAAGTTGTTGGTTGGCGGATTCCGGACAACATGCTTTGATTGTTGTCGGTCCAAAGTCGTCGTCTTCTCTTCTCAGCTAAGTACCCCGTTGGGGAAACTTTTTTCTTGCTCCTCCGATGTCAGAAAAAGTTAATTGTATATCATGTGGAAAACAAATACCTCATAAAGATTTCCACTCTTACTGCCTTCCTTGCTTGGGCCCTGATCACGACGTTTCTTGCTGTCGGTTTTGTGCCAGGTTTAATTCTCGCACAATTAAGCGTAGGTATGATTGGGCCTTGAATTATTTCGGTAGACTGTTCAATTATAGGATGTCGTTGGATACTTTACAGACAACCGGAATTCACAAGAAACACAAGGACAAGGATAGGCCTCCGAGGTCCAAACAGGATACTTTGCAGCCGGAGCCAGCTTCGGGTTTGGCGGTCGTCAGTGAGGCGCTTTTGCAGCCCCTGTCCGCCACTTCAGAACCGATGGCTGACACAGATTCCCATGGGGAACCAACTAGGCCTAGTAATTTAGCTGCTGCGGGACCTTCGGACGTCGCTCCTTCAGATGGGTCCAGAACCGCTGTGCAGGTACCGGCTTCTGAGGGGGTTTTCAGGCCTTCTCACATCACTATTACTACAAAGACAAAGGCAAAGTCAAAGACCCCTGTTAAGCCAAGGGTTTCTTCTCAAGCTTCTTCGGATTCAGCTCCCAAGACCCAGAAGCAATTATTAAGAATGGCTGAAGATTTGCTTACTATGATTAGGGGCTCTCGCCCTCCTCCTGAAAAAAAGGCCTAGGCAGGATATTCCTTTGGATTCCTCTGATCAGGCTTCTGTGTCTTCAGTTTCTTCCTCTGACAAGGATTACTCTTTTCCTCCCTATGAGAATTCTGATGCAGAGGATTCCATTCCCTCTGCTTCTCCCCCTGAAGATTTTTCTTTTGGGGAGACTTTGCATGAGATGAGAGAGCATTTTCATTGGGAAGGCCAGGATTATTCTGCTACTAAAAAGAGACTTGGGGAGTTTCTCCTTCTCCCTCAACACAGGCCTTTGGTTATTCCTCCTGTTCTTGATATTGTGGATGATGCTTTCTCTGAAGCTAACCTAAATCCTGATTCCTTTCCGCCTGCTCCTTCTAAGCCAGACAGATTTTATAGGGTCCCTGATTCCCACCAATTTTTGTATAAGAACCCTTCTGCAGATCCTGAAACTATTTCTCAGGGTTCCAAGGCTGCTAAGGCCACTTCATCAAAAAATCCTATTCCCTATGAAAAGGATTCTCGTGCCTTGGACAGATGGGGCAAAAAGGTGTATACTTCTGCTACTCTTTCTATTAGTGCTTTAAATTGCCAGTTTCATATGTTCAAGTATCAGCAATTCCTTTTGTCTGTTTTAAAGCAAAAACTTTCTACTTTTCCTGCATGTGCAGAGGACAAGGAATTACAGGATGTATTGCATGCAACTGAACAAGTTAGCAAACATAGTTTACATTGTGGTTTTGATGCCTTGGAGGCTTCCTGCAGGGCCGCAGCCTCTGGTACTGTTATCAGGAGACATGCTTGGCTGCGAGAGCAGAATTTACCCGAGCAGGTTAAGGCTAAATTGTTAGATGCCCCTGTTCAGCATGATGTCTTGTTTGGGTCTAAGGCGGAGGAGGCTATTAAAAAGATGGAAGATAAAGCAAAATCTATGCAGACTGTTAAGGATTTCTTACAAGTTCAGCCTCCTAGATTTTCCAGAAATTGGCCCTCCAAAAAATTGGTCTTTTCCCACGTCTGACAGGCCTCAAAGGGGAAGATATAGACTCTCCAGAGGTTGGGCTCAGGCCTCTTACAGGTCCAGACAATGGTCGGCTTCATCCCCTAGAAGGGGAGAAGACAGATCTCAATCACAAAGGAAGCAGACCCAATGACTCCCTCTGTTGGGCTACAGGTCCTCCTTGCCTGGAAGCCCCTCCCGGAGGAAGACTTTCTCTTTTCTACCAAAATTGGACACACATTACCCAAGACAAATGGGTATTAGACGTGATTTTAGGAGGTTACAAATTCCACTTTCATACTCTACCAAGGTCTTTCGGTTGGCCAGATCTGCCAAAACATCAATGGTCAGAGGCCTTAAATCAAGTGGACGCTTTATTGGCCATGAGAGCTATAGAACCTGTTCTACTTCCAGAAATGGGAAAAGGTTTTTACTCAAGACTATTTCTGGTCCCAAGAAAACAAAACACATGGAGACCTATTCTGGACCTTTCAGTATTGAACACCTATCTGGAAATTCCAAAATTCAAGATGCTTACTCTACAACAACAACTTCCAGTGCTCTCCCAGGATGCTTGGATGGTGACATTGGACTTAAAGGAAGCCTACTTACACATCCCCATCAGGCAGGAATGCAGAAAATTCCTCAGATTCAAGGCAGGTTCGAGGCATTTTCAATTCTCTGTACTGCCCTTTGGCTTATCTACTGCGCCCAGAGTCTTTACCAAGTGCCTGGCTCCAGTAGTAGCTTATTGCAGACTCCAAGGGATTCAAATCTATCCCTATCTGGACTGCCTTATTCAGGCGGACAGCAAGGACCTTCTACTTCAACACCTGCAGTTTGTTCAACGTCTTCTCCTTCTGGGATTTTCTGTGAACACAAAAAAGTCACATCTGATCCCCTCTCAGCAAATGATTTTTTTTAGGAGCTCTTCTAAACACAAGCATGCAAAGGGCCTTCCTCACTCCAGAAAAACAATTACAACTGGCCTCAATTTTCAAGACCTTGGCTACTTTAGCTCAGCTCACTGCAAGGAAATTCCTGCAGGCACTGGGCTTCATGGCTTCCTGCATCCTGTTGATTCCAAATGCAAGGCTTCATATGAGAAAACTTCAATTGTACCTAAAGAGTGTATGGTCACAGCATTACCACAGTCTGGACACAACAATTCCACTGATTCCCTGCCTCCAAAAGGAATTCCTTTGGTGGTCCAGGGTTTGTGCTTTAAACGAAGGGAATCCTTTGCGTCTGCCTCAACCTTCTCAGATCATAACCACGGATGCTTCTGATTTCGCTTGGGGAGCTCATTTTCTAGACATTTGCCAGCAAGGCTCTTGGACAAAGAAGCATCTTTCCTGGCACATCAACTTGAAGGAAATGTTGGCAGTTCAAAATGTTCTTCTAGCCTTCCAGAATCTTTTACATCCAGGGCCTCTTCTGATTTGTACAGACAACACCACAGTCATGTGGTACATAAACAAGCAAGGGGGCTCTCACTCTTACCCCCTTTGCAGGCTAACCATGAGTTTATGGGACAAAGCTCTAAATCTGAATCTGCATCTTCAAGCTCAATTCATTCCAGGAAAACAGAACCTCTTAGCAGACAGCCTAAGCAGAAACCTGTCGGATCCTCACGAATGGATGTTGGACCCCAACTTGTTCAGCAGAATTACTGCAGTTTGGGTTTGTCCTCAAATAGATCTGTTTGCATCCCATCTCAATCATCAGTTGCCTCTCTTTTGCACCAGGTCCTTCCACAAAACAGCGTGGAAAGTGGATGCCCTGTCATTCAGCTGGAGGAATCTTTCGGGATATGCCTTCCCTCCCTTCCTCTTCTGCCTCGGGTGTTACTGAAAATAAAACAGGACAAACCAGAGAGTATCATTTTGATAGCTCCAAATTGGCCAAGGCAGTTTTGGTATCCAACCTTGAAACACCTATTCTTGGAACCTCCTTTCTACCTCTGATACCTTCTCTTCTCTCCCAGCATCAGGGTCAGATGCTGCACTCTCAAATCAAGACTCTATGCCTGGCAGCTTGGCTCTACAAGGGCCTTTGATTCCTTCTTCTCTTCCCAAACAAGTTTTAGATGTTCTTTTAGAAGCTAGGCGGCCTAGCACTAGGAAATCTTATGCTTCGAAATGGAAAAGATTTTGTATTTGGATGCAGGATCGAGATTCAGATCCTCTTTTGCCTGATATGTCTTCCATTTTACTCTACCTCTTAGACCTTTTGCTTAAAGGCCTCTCCTTTTCCTCCATCAAAATCCATGCTTCTGCTATCTCGGCTCATTTCAACACTAATCCTCCCATTTTTTCTCACCAGCTGGTGAGACAGTTTTTGAGAGGAGCTAAGAATTTAAGACCTCCCAAAACTCCTCCTGTTCCTGTTTGGGATCTTAATTCTGTCTTGGAGAAACTTACTTGGCCTCCTTTTGAGCCTGTTGCTGCCTCTGATATCAAGTTCTTATCCTGGAAAACGGCTGTCTTGTTAGCATTGACTTCTGCTAGAAGGGTTTCAGAGTTACAAGCTCTCATGGCTGTGGAACCATATCTTATCTTCCACCAAGACAGAGTTTCCTTGAGGAACAATCCTACATTTATGCCTAAGGTGATTTAGTGGCTCTAAATATAGTCTTATTCACCTTCCTACCTTCTTTCCTAACCCTCAAAATAAAGGGGAAAGGATTTTACATTCATTGGACGTACACAGACAACTACAATTTTACCTGGACAAGACTAAAGATTTCAGAAAATCTGATCAGTTGCTTATCTCTTATGCCTCCAGTTCTCTAGGTAAGGCTATTTCTAAACAGACTATTTCCAAATGGATTGCTCATGGAATAAGGTTTTGTTACTCTCACTATGGGAAACAGATTCCAGGTATAGTTAGAAGTCATTCTACTAGAGCAGCTGCCACTTCAGCAGCTTTTCTCAGAGGAGTTCCTACCAAGGACATTCTGGAAGCTGCCACTTGGAGCTCAGTGCATACTTTTTCTAAGCACTACAATCTCCCTTTGTATTCTAAGTCTAGGGCAGGCTTTGCCTTTGCTGTTTTGCAGGGCCTTCTAGCTGCCCCTTCTGCATAACCTCCTCCCTCATTCACAGCTTTGGGATTCTACCCTACAGTTATGACTGCAACAGTGAAACATGAAGAACATAGTACAGTTGTGTACACCTACCATAAATGTAGATGTTCGAGTGTCTTCACTGTTGCAGTTGGTGTTTCCCTCCCACCAATCCCCTCTTTTGTTCATTTCCTTTGTGGTGTATTTGTGTTTCTATTTGGACACCTTTTTGGTTTCTTTGTTGGGGGTTTCTGACATCTGGGGCAAGAAAGGCTGGAGAAGATGGCGTCGGCTGTCAGCTTTATACCTCTACATTCTGACGTCAGGGTACTTGTTGGTACAGCCGACGCCGGACCCAGACTTTGGAATTCTGGCCGACCTCGGGCTGCCTGCCGGCAGGAGCACCCTACAGTTATGACTGCAACAGTGAAGACACTCTAACATCTACATTTATGGTAGGTGTACACAACTGTACTTTCTCCCCACATAAAATTAACTACATTCTCTAAGCAGATTAATAAATAAACTACATTTTTTGCTTTACATGTAAACCTCCCTGGGACCTGTACTACTGTTTTGCCCACTAGCAATTCATTGCTGTCAGTATATAAATATTGACAATAGTTACGATTGTAGCATTTTGTCATCCATTTTCTTACCTCAACTTCTTTAACTTTATTCAGTTTACCTTGTAAATAATCTTTAAAGTTCGTAGCCCTTTTTTTGCACAAACTTGGGTTCATTTCCTATTTTCTCAATCACTCAAATTCCTTTCAAAATCCCCCAATTTCTCTTTAC
Organism: Protopterus annectens; assembly: GCF_019279795.1. NCBI lineage: Eukaryota > Metazoa > Chordata > Ceratodontiformes > Protopteridae > Protopterus > Protopterus annectens. The sequence continues at coordinate 1,215,582,041 of NC_056747.1, read as the reverse complement.
AGTATTTGTATTGCATTTGCATCTGTACTATTTTGTACTGCTAGTGCTGTTGTGTAGCTTTTAGTTCTATTATCCCCTTCATTATTATTAACAATACTTACTGATTTTTTTTCTTTTTCTTACTTCTTCAGTGAACAACCTTTCTACTTCTACTTGCGGGTATCCTCTTATTTCCATTCTTTTGCAGAAGTTAGAAGCTTCAAATTCAAACACCTCATCTTCTTTGGTTAAATTACTTATCCTTTTAAGTTTTCCCTTTATTATGTTAGTCTTAGTTTTCTTGGGTTGTAAACTAGAATAATGTAAATACATATTATTTTGAAAATCCTTCTTGTGTATATTAGAAATAAGTCTAGTCTCCTCTATATATTGTCAAGTCTAGAAAATTAATTTTGTCTAAACTAAGTAAATTTTATATAGGAACGAACATTATTGATATAATTTAAAAACTTTATTAACTCATTCATAGTACCATCCCATATTAAAAGGACATCATCAATAAACTGTAACATCTTAACTATATTTACATTATGTTCACTTTCTAATATATTAGCAGTTTCCCAACCCTGCATAAAAACAGCATAACTTGGGGCTAAGGCTGCACCCATTGCAGCACCATTTGTTTGTACAAATATTTGATCATAGAAATCTAAACAGTTATGACTCAAACTAAATCAATCATTTCCATTAATAACCCAACTGTATTTGGGGAGAACTCCTTAGATTTTAATAACTCCACTCCGACTGTTTTCATCCCCTCTTTGTTGGGAGTAAGTGTATAAAGAATTGATATCTAGAGTAACCAATATACATGACTCGACACATGAATTCCTTCCAATTTTCTCATACAGTCATAACTTTCCTCAACATATGTAGTACATTTTGGTACTATTCTCTTTAAATGTTTGTCCACAAACACTGACATTCCTTCTGTTTTACTATTTCTACTGACCAATATTAGGTCTTAGTGGTGGTGAAATCTAAATTTTTGTGGATCTTTGGAATTCCAAAGATCCTACTTAATTTTGTATTGGTGTTGGATAGATTTCTTCATCTTTTCATCTAATCTTGATGTATAGAACCAATCGGTGAATATCCTTTCTTTACTTCTACCATGTTCACAGCTTTATAAAAAATGTTATCTGCCAACATTTTTTTTCATTTTACATTCATGTTCACTTCTATCCAACAGAACCATAGCACCACCTTTGTTAGCGTTAAAAACTAAAACCTCTTCATTTTTAACTAGTGAATCAAAACATTCCTTTTTTTTAGTTAAATTATAATATCTAAACATTCATTCATTGTCTAACATTTCAAGCATCTGAGATTCACATACATTAAGAAACATTTCTAGTTCTTTAAAGGCGGATTGTAATTACTAGGTTTATAAACATCAACATTACTTTGCATTTGTGGTCCAAATAACTTGTTTAGATTCAGTTTTCTCAAATAGTCTCTAATTTCATTAGTCATCACTAGCTTATTAGCTCTCTGTGCTGGGGCAAAATTCCACCCCTTACTTAGCAAACAACAATCATCAGTAGTCAGTTCTTTGTTAGATAGATTAATGATTTTAAAATTTACAGTACCTAAGTCTTCCAGTATTGTTTTTTCCTGTTCCAGTTCTTCCATGGACCTCTTCTGCCATACCATTTTTTTTGTGGCTGTTGTTGGCGTTTATTGGAATAATTCTCTCTATTTCCATCTGCTGTTTCCTGGGCCCACAATCTCTCTTGGTTATTAATTCTTTGATATACATCCACTACTTGTCTATCATCAGATTTCCCTTTGACTGAGATTCCATGGTGGTAGATTTATTTTTGTTAGCATCTTTATTTTTCGGTCTCACCACTTGCTCGAATGTTTTCATTCTTTGCCCCTGTTTACATTCCATTTTATCATTCGTAGTTGTCATATTCGTTTTTAGGCTTTCAGCCCCAGTTACTTGTCCATTGTTTTTTACTGTTTAGTCTCTCAGACCTTCTTAATACATTTTCTTCCATCACCAAAGATTCTCCTGTTTCGTTGCTCAGTAAAGTGCTTTGCAGCCTTAATACATAGGCTGCTGCCACACCCCCAGCATATTCATTGTGGTCTCTGAAAAACGTTTTTGTTTTTCTCTGACACCGTTCTTCATTAAGTTTATGAAGATTTTCCTGAATAGTACCCATTTTGCTATTAAAATTTTCAAAAGAGGTATCTTTTAAAACAGCATAATTATCTTTTACCTTGGCAGTTCACCAATTTTAACATTATTCACTTCACGGAGCAGTTCCATATACTGAAGCCCCACCTTCTGATTAATCTCGAGCCATTTCTCAGTGAAATCTTTTGGTAAATCTTTACCAGCTGTCAGATTTTTAATTCTTAGTCCCTTTGGGACTTGTTTTGCTTTTAAGCTGTTCTCAAAAAATAAATTGTCCCGCTGAAAACGTTTTAGTGCCAAAAAATCTTTCTCTAAAACACGAAAGATTTCCTGAATATTGAGGGTGGTACTCATCATTTCCTCATACGTAGCACTTACTTGCGTATTAAAAGAATTAACCGGAGGGGCTAAACATCCATAAAGAATCTCTTCATTACAGTTTAAATTTTCACCGGCTCTTTGTGGATTTCCCATGACCGGGTTAACTGTACCTTCTTCGTTGATTATAAACAAACCACTCAGGGTATCGTTTAACACACAGCCAGCTGATACGGCTGCAAAACTCATTCCTGGTGCGGAACTCTTCTCCATTACTGACGCACAGCTACAACAAACAATCCACAGAATAGCAGCAGGCAAATAACTAAAAAGTATAAGAACGAAATAAAATGTCAGTACAGAGTCCGTAGATTTATTGAATCCAAAGCCAGTAGTAAGCCATTATGATAGAGAGCTGTTACCCCACCTGTCCTGCATGACGGTACTTTTTGAATGTGCATTTCCAACTTTTGGTGTACGTGCAGACAGTGTTTTGCAGACTGATATTTTAAGCAGCTGCTTATCTCCATTTGTACCTATGCAAAAATAATTTTTTCAGTTCCCGATCCCCTTTCAACTTGGAACAAATGCAAGAAGCTATGTACATCTTCAATGACTTTTTATCCATCCAGGTAGTAGCAGTTTGCTCAAATTAATGATTGCATGGGAACTGCATAATTTAAAATGTTTACCTGTGTTAAAACACGTTGTAGCCTGTGTTTCTCCCTGTTCTTTTTTTATATCTGTTCCTCTCCCAGACGTGAAAAACTGTTTGCATGCTTTCTGTAAACATCATCTTTTTTTAACCCCAAGAAAAGTACACTAGTTAGTTAAAATTTTAAATTAAACTAAGTACCCTTCTGGTAAATTCATTAAAGTATTAAGACTGCATGGGAGGTAACTACTAGTTGTTCACTTCACACATCACTTTATTTTTCAGTTAACTGCTTGCCACTGAACCTGTAAGTGTTGTATTTCTCTCTGCAAAGTGTGTTCTTCTGATAAATTCATTAAAGTATTAAGACTGCATGGGAGGTTACTACTAGTTGTTCTCTTCACACATCAGTTTATTTTTCAGTTAACTGCTTGCCACTGAACCTGTAAGTGTTGTATTTCTCTCTGCAAAGAGTGTTTAGGACTGCACTAACTTGTCTAAAAGTAAAAATGGTCAGCAAGGAACAACTCCCAACTTTTGTGCATGAATGAATCTTTGTAAATTTCACTGAGCATTTGCTAATGGGGGAAAAAACTGATAACTGTGCAGATGCTAGCATGTCTATGCCATACAGTATTTATAACTGCTTTACAGTACAGCATACACTTTTAATGCTTGTATAAACAGTCGTGATAAGAACAAATAAGGTTTTATTTCTACTTTCTCTTGAGTGCCCTTCTAGACATTGAGATGAAGCGGAATATATGCTTTACATTTCAGCCACAAGTTTAACAAACTCGATAAAATTCCAGTCTGTCATGACCACTTTTTCTTGCAGAGCCATTTTTCACGTTTGTTTGCATTTTCAATTGGATTTGATTCAGTGTCTCACATGTATTCATTATTTTCAGTGTTGCTTGCCTTCTTTATGATCTTCATCTCTATTTCCTAGCACCAGCCTCCAATTTGTCAAAGGTACTGTTGATTCTTCTAGTCGGCTGCTGTGATTCCCTGTCTCATGTATTTTCCTTTGAATCAATGGAAAAAGTTTCACTGGCAAAGTCCCTGTATAGGCTTCATTTTTCAGAAGAATGAGAAGCAGAATCCCATTCTTCTTGCTGGCTCCCTTTTTGTTGGATGAATATTATTTCCTTCTTGGCCTGCTCTGCGTCAAAAATGTATTTGATACTTCAGGAAATTATTCAGAATACAGCTGGATTCATCTTAGAATCTGGCACCTGCCTGTTAACACACCCAGATTGCTGGGATAAATGAGCAGTTTGCCATGAAATGCTTTATACAGTTATCAGGAACAAAAGTTTGTTATTGTTCCTTCTTGTGTCCCTTTAGTGTCCTCCTAAACATGGATGGTAGTGGGGTGTGTTTTACAGTCATCCCACAAGTTTAACAGAATCAAAAGTCCAGTCTTTATCAGACATATTTCATAAATGTGATTAATGCTTCATAGTCTTCTATTTATTCACTAATTTCAACTGTTGGTCTTTTTCCTGATTATCTCCATCTCCCAACACCAGACTCGGGTTCATGTCCAAGGTGGTACTTCTAGTCGTCAACTGTGCTTTTTTTTCCCTGTATGTCAAGCATTTTCTTTCAGAACTTTAAAAAAGGTTTCGCTGGCAAAATCTGAGTTTTATTTTCAAAAGAATGAAAAGCAGATCCATTCTGCTTGCTAGCTCATTCTTTGTTGTATCAAATATATTTCCTCCTTAATCTATTCTGCAATAAAAATGACTTTGATCCTCCAAGAAAAAATATTTTGAAGACCGGTACAGCAACTTTAATCTCCAACATGATTTTTGATATTGTCTGATTGTTTGGAAGAAGGTGCTTCTATTCAGCCTGGTGTACAGTGAATGATCACTTTCCAAAAATACTATTCTCCAATTATTATTTTCCCTTTCTGCCATAGTTTTGTCAGTATCAACTCTTCCAGCTGGTATGATTGCATCCTCACTAATACAGGTTTTGGCTGCTTTCTCATGGCCAGGTTTGAGGCATACACTGTCTCTTTTTAGTTAAATGCTGCTGTGAAACACCAGTCCTGTTGGTTATAGGTTCGTACTAGGCTATCTGCCCTAGGGCATTTATAAGCCTAGCCAGTGTGTGTTTGGCTTTCGCCATCCATTTTAAATTAATTTTGCTATGCCCTTTTTCGAGGTTAGTATACTGTGCCTCTGTCTAACAGTGACACAGAAGTGATACCCGGGGTAAACCTACGATTCCTCTTGAGAGTCAATGAGGGACTTTGGAATAAAATCCCAGTCCAGGTTAGGCAGAGTGAAGGGAGCCTCTGGGTTATGAATCTGTCCCTCCAGCATGTCCTATTTATTTCAGTGCTGAGGTTCAAGTCTCTAGAGCGCGTAGCTCGATGGGATTTGGATTTTCTGAGGTGCAGCATGTCCATTAATTCCGGGTTGGACATGGCTTTATACGTCAGGCACAGATCGCCTCTGAGCAGGCAGTATGCCACTGAGTAGAGCTGGAGTTTCTTTAACCGGGCAGCATATGGCATCTGTTTGAGCCCTTTGATCCTCTTGGTGAGGTACTTTTGGGGTCTTTCCAGTTGCTGCAGGTGTCTGGTAAGGTACATCCCAAAAGGGGCATTGTACTCAATTATGGGCCTGATGAGGGATGAGTAAAGGGGCACGATGACCTCCCCTGATCTAGATGTGAATCCCTTTATGATTAGGTGGGCTATATAAAATGTTTTTCTAACCACTTTGGCCACGTGGTTGTCAGATGAGAGATTGCTATCAACTTGGGTCCCCAGGTCCCTAATTACTTCTTCGTAATTAATGGATTACCACCTATGTGGTAATTTGTGGGCACTTTGTTTTTGCCAAAGGGGATGACTATACACTTTTTGGCGTTTAGCTTGAGGCCATGGCTCTTGCACCAGTTGTCTGTTTCTATGAGGCCCTTTTGTAGGATGCTTGTGTCGGCTGGAGAGTCTGTTATAGCGCCCAGTTTGCAGTCATCTGCGAACTTGGTCAACCACAGTCCTTCCGTGTTGGCCTGTACCTCCGAGAAATATATACTGAACAGGAGAGGTCCCAGGACTGAGCCTTGTGGGACGCCACTTGTAACTGGTTTGGAGTCTGACATGGCTCCAGCAATTCTAACCATGGAGGTTCTGTCCTTGAGCCAGTTTGCAACCCATCTAGTGACATAGGGGTTTATATTTAAGCTGGTGAGCTTATCTAAAATGCCCGAGTGGGGTATTGTATTGAAGGCTTTTGCGAGGTCCAGGTAGGCTGTGTGGACCACCTTCCCCTCGTCAATGGCCTTGGTGACTGTTTCAAAGAAATCGACCATGTTTAAGAGGCAGGATCTGCCCTTAAAGCTGAACTGGGTAGGATCCAGTGTCTGTAGGTCCCCAATAACTTTATTTATGAGGTCCATGATGATCCTTTCCATAGCTTTGCAGACCAAGCTAGTCAGGCTTATGGGGCGATAGTTTCCAGGATCCGTTGAGGCACCACCTTTGTGTAGAGGGACCACTGTTGCTGTACGCCACTCTTTGGGTACATATCCTGTGGTAAGGCTGAGATTGAACAGTAGTTTTATGTTTTGGTTTAGCTCTTCTTGGAGTTCATGTAGGATGCAGCCCGGGACACCCTCTGGTCCCATTGATGCTGTGTTTTTTTACTTTGGAGAGGGCGGCTCTTACCCGAGCATCTGAGATGTCAGGGGGGGCAGCACTCTGCTGGAATAGATATTTGCCCTTTTGGTGGTGGTGGGGGGGGACTTTGCACTGAACCTGTCAGCTAGGATTTTGGCAATGTCTGTGGGTTTGGTGTATTTTTTGTCATTTTGGACTAATTCTGAGCATATCTGGGAATTCCCACCCAGGTTCCTAACATAACTAAAGAAAGCCTTGTGATTATCCTTAGTGTCCTGTGCAGTTTTTCTCTCGAAGTTGGCCTTAGACGATTTTATGAGTGCCCGTAGTTTTTTGCTAACACTGATCAGAGATGCCTTCCCTTTTTGGGATTTTGCTCTATCATGTAGTAGCTTCTTCCTTCTATTGTATAGTTTGTTTATGGCTGGGGGTCCACCGGACAGGACGTCTGCCTTTGGAGGATTGGGTCTTGGTTTTATTTGGGATTGCATGATCCATGCATTCCTGAAGGTGTTCATAGAATGCGTTTATAAAGGATTCTGCGGTCTGGGCCATATTTTCCACAGGCTCGGAGGCTTTGAAGGATTCCACCTCGGTTTTGAGGAGTGTGAAATTTGCTTTAGAGAAGTTTTTCACTGTGGTTTTCTGGGCTGCGGGTGGGGTCGGGATGTGAATATCCAGTGAGATTAGTTTATGGTCTGATCTTACCAGTGAGGGATGCACTTCTGGTCTGGAGCATAGAGTCCCCATGTTGGTGATGATCAGGTCCAGTATGTTTTCCCCTCTTGTGGGAGTGGTAACAAGTTGTTCCATAGCATTTGAGTTTATAAAGTCTAGGAACCTTTGAGCTAGGGTGTTGGAGCTAGAGTAATGCTCCCAGTCTATGTTTGGGTAGTTGAAGTCGCCCAATATAATGGTGTTTGGAGAGACCTTCATATTTTACAGTGTTCTCAGGAAGGCCAAGTGGGGTTCCTGGGTTTGGGAGGGTGGTCTGTAGCAGGCTGTAAACTGGAAGGCAGTTTTACCCACTGTTGCACATGGATATTCTCTGATGCTTCGTGCTTTGCCACCAACCTGGAGGTGTGGGTATCTTTGACGAATATTGATACTCCCCCTCCTTTTGTGGTTCGGTCCAAGTTTTGGGGCCGAAAAGCATGGTATGAGATATAACTTGGTAGTGCTGGGGTGCTCTCAGGAGCCTTGAACCAGGTTTCTGTTACTGCACAGATATCTATGTTCTCCATGCTATGGAGAGTTTCGAGTGCATGCATCTTGAGGTTTAGACTTCTGGCATTGAGTAGCATTACTCTTAGTTCCTTATCCCTTGTGATACCTATGGAGGTGGGTTTGTCTTTTGAGCCTTGCCTAAAAAAGGCACTATGGGGGGTAGCAAGAGCCTTTGCCAATATCCGAAAGCCCAGGGGTGATGGGTGCAAGCCGTCCCTAGCGAAGCATTGTGGCCTGTCGAGCATGTCATCCCAGGCTGACAGGCATTGGATCCCCCTTTGAATGACACCAATACTTAAGCCAATGTTTGAAATTGATCATCTTGTCTTCATATTGTGGCATCATTCTTGGTGAGGTTAAGATGCTACTCAAGGTCAGGGTCATACCGGCCTGGGCCACATGCTCGGAGAGCTCCTCTGTCTCTCTTCACATAGTCCAGGGAGGTATGTCTCAGGTCATTCACACCAGCATGGACAATGACTGAGTCATATTTGTACTTGCCTTGGAGTGACCTGAGTGCTTGTGTTGGGAGGGTGGCCTAATGATTAAGGTGTTTGCCTTAGAAACACAAGGTGCAGGGTTTGAGTCTCACAAGGGATAATTGGCTAGGCTTGAAATGGCTCGCAAGGGCAGTTAGCCTAGTACTACCCTATGAACCTATGAACCTATGTTATGTGGTGGATCCTAGCGCCCGATAGGCAGTTCACCGTGACCTTCTCCTTGTTCAACTTGGTGAGCAGGACGTCAATGTGCCTGACGATAGTCACCTATTACAAGTGTATCAGGTGTGTTGTTTAGCCTTAAGGGCTGTGACTGTTCGGCACACTGGCTTTGTGAGCTGTGTTGCACGTGATGTCCTTCAAGAATGCAACTGTAGTCCTAACATGTGGGTTGTCTTGCCTCAGGCAGCCCTCGGTCGGCCGGATTCCAAAGTCTGGGTCCGACGTCGGCTGATGTCGCATTTCTCTCTGACGTCAGAGCGGCTGGAGTACATAAGCATCAGCCGACGCCATTTTCTTCAGTCTTTCTTGCTGCGCGGTGCCCGAAGCAGAAGCGGTTCGCAAGTGCCGGTCGGTCAGCTCCTGTATTCTACGATACCGAAGTCATCAAAAAAGCTAAGTACCCCATTGGGGACCTTTTCTTGCCTCAGCCGATGTCAGAAATTACTGAAAAAGTTAACAATTGTCTTTTTTGTGGTAAACAAATACCTCATAAGGATTTCCACTCTTACTGCCTCCCTTGCCTGGGCCCAGACCACGACGTCTCGGCCTGTGTAGCCTGTGCTCGCTTCAACAAGCGCACTCTCAGGCGCCGGGCGGAGTTCGCTGAAGATTTTTTTGGCGATAATTTTGCTTACACCATGCCGTCGGATCTTCCGACATCGCAAACTCCCAAAAAGCGAAAAGACCGGGATCGACATTCTCGGCCCGCGTCTACCACCGACTCCACGCCAAAACCTTGCGCGAGTGCTCCGGTTCCCTCTGAGACGGTCTCTCCACTGCTCCGAACCGAAGACACCGCATTACCGACGACTCCGATTCCAGGCATTACTCCGCCAGTTATAGATTTTCCTCCGGATACCGAAACCGAGGAAATGCCCGAGACCATTGCTGTAGACAAGGTCACTCCTGCACGTGGAGCTGCCAGGCCTCCTATGGCCATGTCTATTAAGGCCTACACTAGGGCTAAGGCAGCCAGCAAAACAAAGCATATTACTTCTAAATCCTTACCTCAGCCGACTCCGGAGACACAAATTATGTCCATGGCTGCTGATTTAATTTCCATGATTAGAGGTTCACAGGCCCATCCTGAGAGAGCATCCCAGCCGCCTCCTGATAAAAGGCCCCAGGTTGAACCCTCTGACCCTACTCCTTCAGATGAAGATTCTGAGGGCTCTGTCCACTCTGATAGCCAGTAAGAGCTCTTCCAGACCTATGAGGACTCGGATGCAGAAGATTCCATCCCTTCGGCCTCCCCTCCTGAGGATATTTCTTTTGGGGAAGTTCTGCACACCATGAGGGAACCTTTCAAGTGGCAAGGTCAGGAATATTCTGATTCTAGGAAACGCCTGAGGACTTTCCTTAAGAAGCCTCAGCACAGGCCCTTAGCTATTCCTCCTGTACTTGATGTTCTGGATGATTTGTATTCTGTCTCTAGTGCTACCCCTGATTCTCTTCCTCCTGCTCCAGCCAAGCCAGACCGGTATTACAGGGTCCCAGAAACTCATTCCCATTTATTCAGGGCCCATACTGCTGATTTGGAAACTATTTCACAGGGGCCTAAAGGAGTTTCAGCCTCCACCTCAAAAAATCCTTTGCCCTCCAACAGGGAAGCAAGGTCATTAGAGATGGGGCAAAAGGTTTACACATCCACTACCTTATCTATGAGAGCTTTAAATTGCCTTTTCATATGTTACAATATCAGGATTATCTCTTAGAAGATTTACAAAAACATTAGCTTCTCCTGATCCTTTAGACAGGAAGACTTTGCAGGAAGCTGTACATAACACTCAGCAAGTAAGCAATCACTTCCTGCAGTGTGGATATGATGCACTGGAAGCTTCATGTAGGGCAGCTATGACAGGGGCAGTGATTCGTAGACATGCTTGGTTAAAAGATCAACCTCTACCAGATCATGTAAAAGCAAAACTTCTGGATGCACCTTTGGAAAAGAACAAGCTTTTGGTGCAAATGCTAAGGATGTGTTAAAGACCATCGAAGAAAAAGCAAAATCAGTTCAGACTGTGAAAGATTTCCTCCAGGTTCAACCCCCCCCAGATTCAGTAGGAATTGGCCCTCAAAAACTGGTCCTTTCCTAATCCAGAAAAGTTTCAAAGGGGTAAGAACAGGCGTGGCGAGGAAGAGGCCAATACAGAGGCCCTTACAGGGACGACAATGGCAGCCAGGAAACCAAAGAAGTGACGCAGGGGTTCCACCTGCCCAACAACCACAAACTCAATGACTTTCCTCTACTACCGCCTACCAGAGAACAACTAGAAGCTCCCTTGGGCGGGAAATTATCTCTGTTTGCAGAAAACTGGCACAGACTGACAAAGGACAAATGGATTTTGGACATTATAGACCGAGGGTACAGGTTTCATTTTCATACCTTACCAAGAAAACAAGGCATGCCAAACCTACCACAAAATCAGAGGGCAGAGGCTATCAGGCAAATCACTCTGCTGACTCGAATGAAAGCAATAGAAAGAGTTCCACAACAAGAACAAGACCAGGGGTTTTACTCAAGACTGTTCCTTGTTCCAAGAAAAGAATCTCAATGGAGACCAATACTGGACTTGTCCGCATTAAACACCTTTCTCATAGTACCAAAGTTCAAAATGCTGACTCTACAGGAACTCCTTCCCATGCTGGGCAAGGAGTCGTGGCTGATTACTCTGGACCTCAAGGAGGCATACCTGCATGTCCCTGTCAGACACAGCTGCAGAAGATACCTCAGATTTCTTGCAGGGCCAGAGCGTTATCAATTCTCAGCATTGCCATTTGGCTTATCTACTGCGCCCAGAGTATTTACAAAATGCCTGGCTTCAGTAATTGCTCATTGCAGGCTCCAGGGTATACAAATTTACCCGTACCTGGACGACTGCCTCATACAAGTGGACGACAAATTGATGTTGACAAAAAACCTGGATTATGTCATACGATTACTTCAAGCTCTGGGATACACAGTCAACTTCCAAAAGTCAAGACTGCAGCCATCCCAGCAAATAATCTTCTTAGGAGCCAAACTAGACAGAAGACAAGCAAGAGAAGTTAACTCATTACTTCAAAGGTTTAGCAAAACTCACCCAGATGACTGCAAGGAGATTCCTACAGGCCCTGGGTTACATGGCATCCTGCATTCTACTGGTTCCATTAGCAAAACTATACATGAGAAAGCTTCAATGGTACCTAAAAAGCATTTGGTCTTAACACAGCAACAACTTGGAGACAATCATACCACTCATTCCATGCCTACAAAAGGAATTCCTATGGTGGGCCTCGGTGAGCCAGGAACATTAAGCCACCAAGAAAGGCTCCAGTGCCAGCCTGGGACATCAATTTTGTCTTAGAAAAACTGACTCTACCTCCATTTGAGCCAGCAGCTTCAGTTGACTTGCAATTTCTCTCATGGAAGACAGCTTTCCTGTTGGCAATTACCTCAGCAAGAAGGGTTTCGGAGCTACAGGCCCTTATGGCAATACCACCCTTTATTATTTTTCATAGAGACAGGGTTTCATTAAGGACCAACCCTACTTTTATGCCAAAGGTGGTATCTAGGGTTTCTTTAAATCAAGCCATTCATCTACCTGCTTTCTTCCTCAATCCTGAGAATAAGGGGGAAAGACTGTTGCATACCTTGGACATTCACAGACAACTTTGATACTACCTGGACAGAACCAAGGCCAGTAGGAAGTCTGAACAACTTTTTGTAGCTTACGCCCCTGCAGTCCAAGGAAAAGCAATTTCAAAACAGACTATTTCTAAATGGATTGGACATTGCATCAGATTCTGTTATTCCTTTCATGGAAAGACTGTTCCAGCCAATGTCAGACCACATTCCACCAGAGGTACAGCCACCTCTACAGCATTCTTAAGAGGGGTGCCTACCAAGGACATTCTAGAAGCTGCTACATGGAGCTCCGTGCATACATTCTCCAAACACTACAATCTCCCTCTATACTCCAGATCCAGAGCAGGCTTTGCTTGGACAGTCCTGCAGGGTTTGATTGCCACACCATCTCTTTCCTAGAGCATACCTCCTCCCCCAGCTAAGCTATGGTATTCTACCCACATGTTATGACTGCAGTTGCATTCTTGAAGGACATAGTACAGTTTTGTACCTACCATAAATGTAGATGTCCGATAGACATGCAACTGCAGTCGGATTTTCCCTCCCTCCATACCCCTCTATGCCTAGGGTCCACTCCTATCCCTGTTACCCTTAGTTGGGGATATCTGTTATGGTGTATTTGTTTTATTGCTCATTTATTTGTTTGGAATCCTGTTTTTGTCTTCCAATTTGATTACAGCCTTCCTTGGAGGGCACCTGGCATCTGGGGCAAGAAACACTGAAGAAAATGGCGTCGGCTGATGCTTATGTACTCCAGCCGCTCTGACGTCAGAGAGAAATGCGACATCAGCCGACGTCGGACCCAGACTTTGGAATCCGGCCGACCGAGGGCTGCCTGAGGCAGGACAACCCACATGTTATGACTGCAGTTGCATGTCTATCTGACATCTACATTTATGGTAGGTACAAAACTGTACTTTTTGTTTTGGGGTAGCGGTTGCTTGGGTGTCTGCTTTGGAGGTCTCTGCTGCTTAGGCAGATTTTTATTTAGAGCCTCCGAGTATGTTTTTGTGTGTTTGTGTTTGGTTTGCTGTCGTATTGGACTCTCCTAAAATTGTTTCTTCCAGTTTTTGTGTGGTAGAAATTCTCGGGTTTTCTCTGTGCGGTGCGTCTTCTGACTCTATTTTGTGAAACTGCACTTCTTGAGAAACCTCATACTTGGCCTTTATTTCCGATTTTTGCATTTTTATCAGTTCATCTGAATAGCTAGTTAGAATTTTATTTGAGTGTATATGTACTCTGGTGTTTAATACTGAAGAAATATTTGATTTTTTTTCCCCTCTAAATTATTGGAAGCCATTTGCAGTACCAATGCTGAAACTTGAACTGCTTTTTGCTGAGCAGCTGCTGGATTCTTCCAGCCATTGTTTTCTCATCCCCTTTTGGTTGATTTTTCTCATAAGTTCTGCAAATTTTATCTTTGCTGGCATCCCAAGCTGTGTAATTATTGGCCAGTGACTAAATTTTACCCAAACTGACTGTTTCAGTTCATCCTTTTTTGCTCTGTTTTTGTTTTCACACTGGGAGGGCTGAAATCAACCTGTCGATTTTGGTATACAGCTATCTTGGGGAAATCACTCCTTTTCTTTTCAGATTCCAATTTTGGAATTTGCTAAGAGGGAATTACTTGGGTGGAGCATGTCTCAGTCCTTGTGTCCCATTCTCCTTTCAGTCTGCTGCAACACATGCTTCAGACCTTGCCCTTTCACTTCTTGAAACTGCACCTCAAGCAAATTCTCTACTCCATGGATAGACGTAACTGCCACCATCTCTTTAATTTCTCCAAATCTTTTGGGTTTCTAATGCCATGGTGGGATTGGACCCCATTCCTAAGTCCAAGTACTATTAAATTTCATGAAATTAGTGTTTCAATCTTCGATGTCAGCCAGAAGTGCTCTTTGCAGCACCTGCAGTGTGCCCGGTAATGACGCCTGCAATTCATATGGAGTACATGTCTTAGTAACATATCTAAAGTCCCATTGCTCCTACTACTATTGGAACTGTCTGGGTATCTTTCTTCCATATTGCTCTCATTTCTGCTTTCAAATCCTGATATGACTTTGTGTGTCTTGGTATGCAAGGCACTGTAGCTGCTGGGTGTAGCGATTTTTAATGATCAGTGCTACATTTGTCTTTTCATGGACCACTATATCTGTTTTTCTTGCATCTGTCTTTTGAACTGTTGGTAATGGGTGATCCCATGTGATGTAGACTTTTTTATTTTCTATGATGCTTTGTGGCTTAGGTTTCCAGTGTTTTTCAGCTACTTCAGTGTTATAATATTTTCACAATCCCCAGTGAACCAGTCTTGTCGCATTATTATACCTTTCAGTATACAGTCCTTCTGCCACTAGTATGTCACAACCAGCAGCAAGGTATGCAACTGTTTCCAATTCTGTTTTACAAAACCTACATTTGTCAGTTTCTCCCACATGTTCAGTGGACTTTGTGAACCAATGTGTACAAAGTCCACTATCTTGTACGGCCAATATTAACCTTTCATCTTTTGGTTTGAGTTCACCTCTCCTTAACCATTCCTGTGTTCGATCCTGATCAACATGAGGTTGTTCCAGGAGTTACTGTACAACTGTATTTATGCATTTTCCACATTTCTTGCCTTCTCATCTGATCCTTCACCTTATATTCTTTCATTTTTTGGCACAATCAGTTGCTGCCTTATTTTTTTTTTATCTACTTCTGGTTTGATTTCCGTTCCTGCTTGACACCGATTTATGCTTCTGCTAGACTAAGAAGGGAAGTCCATCTTAGATTTATTCTCCTCATGGTTCAAAACTTTCACTATGTTTGGGTCTTATGAGGCCAGCAGATATGTATGCAGTCCCACGATTGCAGATCTAGAAGTGTTATCAGTTTCCAGAAAGCCCATACCTTCTTCGGAACGGGGAGTATATAATCTTGGTATGCACTGTTTTTATTTTTTTAATAAATCATTTGGTGAGCATGAAGCATCCTTATTGTTTCCTGTCTAATCTAGCCAACATCTTTTGGTGCCAGTCTATCACTCCACACCAAAACTGTAAGTTAGGACAGGAGGAGCAAATTGGTTTACAGCTTGAATTTTGTTCCTAGATGTCAGCGCTGTTTTCAGGATTAATTTGTCTTCTAAAATATTCCTTACTGAGTTTTATTCACATTTGTTCATGTTTTATTGTTGATCCTTCAATTCCCAAATATTTATACAATCCGTCTTGCTCAAGTTCTTTTGTCACATTCTTGCCCCAAATGGATATTTTCTTTTGCACATTTATCAAGACCTAATGACATTCTTGTATCGTGTGAAAAAGTTTTGACAACTTGCAGTTGTGCTTTCAGTTCCTCATCTGATGAGTTATAGTATTAACTCATCAATAAAGAGAAGAGAAGGTAAGTATTTGCACTTTTTGGCTTTCTGGGAGCCAAATTATAGCCACGAGTTAATATGTTAAGCAAATAGCTTTAATGGGATAAGGGCAAGGCAAAAGAACAGCAGTGACAGTCACCCTGGAAATATCCCCCTTTTGGATTTTTATACCTGGAATAATTTGTCCTTTGTCATGGTTTAACTGCAAAGTGGTTTGCCAATGTTTCATGGTCACTGTGATGTAGTTTGTGTAGGATGTATCTTGTATATTTTTAAGCTTTCTTTTATCCATGCATGTGTGATGCTGTCATGTTTTTTTTGGGGTCTATCCATGCTGTACTTAGATTCTTCCCCTTTTTACAATTCTCCACTATGACTTTAACAACAAATGATCCTTTGTTCCAAATTACTTTATTACCCTTTTGTTCTATTGCCATAATTGAGTTTTCTTCTAAATAACTATAAACTCTGTCAGCAGCAGTTCCAGTCTATAGTTTATACGTCGTCTGAAGGCAAATTATTGGCCTATGATTTTTAGGGTGGCTTGCAAGTTCAGTCTTAGTTAGGAGCATTGTTTTTCTTGTAAGCCAGGTGTCTGTTCAGGGTGCGTATATAAATTGTTCGTAGTCATGGCTTAATTTTCATGCAAAGATGGTAATACTTTCAGCCATTAGTTAGGTACTCCGTCTGGGCCTGAGGTTTTCCATTTAGAGGCTGTTCTTTGTTTCAGTCTTTCTGGCTGATACTTCATCCCATGTCATGTACATTTGAACTTCTTATTCTATCTTTTACTATTTCTATCCAGTTAGCATCATTATGATCCACAGGATCTTCATAAATGTTTCTTGTTTTTTTGGTGGTCATTTATTTCCCTTTACCTAGTTTCCTAATTCTCTATAAAACTTTTTTGGGTCATTAATAAATTACTTAGTTTTTCTGCTTGTGCTAATATTTTTAATTTATTATTTGCAATAGTGCATGATAAATCCTGATCCATCCTGATAAATCCTGATATTACTTTTATCACGTCTATCCTTCTGAGTATTTTTGTTCTGTTCCCCCTTCTGAAATCTTGTAACAGTTACACTTCGTCTTAATTGCTTTATCGTTTTCTCTGTTCGATACTTCCTTCATGGCATTTGATTTCTCCCCGTCCTTTCCTTTACTACCCTGTGTTCTGTGGTAGGACTTTATCTGTTATTAATTTGGCTGCACAGTAATGCATCCCATTTACTTCTGTTATATCGCATGAATCTCTCTGGACAGTTCTATTTACTGTGTTCATTTGTTTTATCAAACGTATAATTTTTTTTTTGGGGGGGGGTTTACTGACCACTTGCAATCTATTTCTTTCATTGATTTTAATATGTCTAGCCATCTCTATTAAATCAAGTAATTCGTCTCTTAGATTAATTTTCTTCTAAACTGAGGGTACATTCTTCATCATTTCCTGCTGGCATTCTATAGAAATTTCATAGGGAGGTACTAGGCTGTCGGCCCAAGGGCCTAAGTAAGCCTAGCCACCCAGGTTGCCTGGCTTACGCCACCCAAGAAAGTTAATTTCCTGTGCCCCTGTCGAGCAGAGGCGGAGAAGTGATTCCTGGGGTATGTTTCCTTTTTCCCATCCACTCCTCAAGATTTTTCTTTGAGTGCTAATGAGGATCTTTGCTTGACATAAATGGGTAGCTTGTTCCAGAGTATAGGAAGTCTCTGGGACAGGAATCTATCTCTGCAGCATACCCTGTTACTGTGGTGGCAAGGTTTAGGTCCCTAGAGCGTGTAGCTCAGAGGGATTGGGATTTCTTTAGGTGTAGCATGTCCAACAGGTCTGGGTTTAACATAGCTTTATATGTTAGGCAGATATCTCCTCGGAGTAGACTATATGCTACAGAGTAAAGCTGGAATTTTTTTAGACTGTCAGTGTAGGGCATCTGAGGCCAGTAATACTCTTTGTGAGGAACTTCTGTGGCATTTCCAACTGCTGCAGATGTCTTGAGGTACACTCCCAAAAGGGGCATTGTACTCTATAATCGGTCTGAGTGTCGCGTAGAGGGGAGCAATGATCTTTTTTTTTTTTTTCTTCCCTAGGTGAGAACCCTTTTGTGATGAGGTGTGCCACGTAGAAGGATTTCTTTACTACTGTGGTAATGTGATTATCAAAGGAGAGACTACTGTCCACCTGGGTCCCTAGGTCTCATCACACATTCGGCATTAAGTAGACTGCCGCCTATGTGGTAGTTTATGGGTACAGAGTTTTTACCAAAGGGGATGATAGTGCACTTTTTTGCATTGAACTTGAGCCCATAGCTCTGTCACTAGGCATCTGTCTCAGTGAGACCCTTCTGTCGGATGTCCACATCATTTGGCGACTCGACTATGGCTCCTGGTTTGCAGTCATCTGCGAACTTCATTAGCCAAAGGTCTTCTGTGTTAGACTGTACTTCAGAGAAGTAGATACTAAACAGGTGAGGTCCCAGGACTGAACCCTGTGGTACTCCACTGCTTTGAAGTCAGATTTGGAGTCTGCAACTTTTACAGTGTAGGTTCTGTCAGTGAGCCAGTTGGCAGTCCATCTTGTGACTAGGGATTTATACCTAGTTTAGTAAGTTTAGCTATAATTCCAGAATGGGGGATGGTGTCGAAAGACTTGAGGTCAAGATAGGCTGTGTAAGCCACCTTAACCTCATCTACAGCTTTGGTTACTGCCTCAAAGAAGTCGATCAGGTTCAGGAGGCTTGATCTGCCTTTCACAAACCCGAACTGGGTCGGGTCCAGAGTTTGGAAGTTACCAGTGTCTTTGTTTGAGTTCTATGATGATATATTCCATGGCCTTACAGACCAGGCTTGTTAAGCTAATAGGGCGATAGTTCCCAGGATCAATGGTGGCTCCCCCTTTATGAAGTGGGATAGCTGTTGCTGTGCGCCATTCACTGGGCACAAAGCCTGATGTGAGACTGTACATGGTGCTTAGGTAAGGAGCCAGTTCCTTCTGAAGTTCGTGTAAAACGCAGCCTGGGATGTTGTCCAGTCTCATGGATGCTGTGTTTTTGGCTTTAGAGATTGCAACTTTTGCCTGTGTAGTTGTGATTACAGGGACTCTGCATTCTTCCTGTATTGTTATCTGCCCTTTAGGAGGTAAAGTTGGCACTGAACCTATCTGCCAGGAATTGGCAATATCAGTTGGTTCTGTAATTTTCATGCTGTTGTGCTGTAACTCGGAGCAGATGTTCTTCATTCCACATTGCTGCAGTCCTAACTATTGGGTAGTCCGCTGTCCAGTCGGCCCGAATACCAAAGTATATGGCTGACGTCGGTCAGGGCGCATTAGACTGACGTCAGTACGTCAGGGTACTAATGCGCATGACCGACGTCATATCCTCAGTCTTTTTTGCCGCATGGTCCGATGCAGAAGCAATTTTGCGAGTGCAGGTTGGCGTTCTGAAAGTTTCTGAAGTCAGAGTTTCAGACCGAATCAAAGTTGGCTAAGTACCCCGTTGGGGAATATTTTGTTTTTTTCTTGCCTCAGTATTTAACCGGATGTCAGAAAAAGTGAATAACTATATTTCTTGTGGGAAACAGATACCTCATAGGGATTACCATACTTTGTGTATACCTTGTTTAGGGCCTGAGCACGACGTTGTTGGATGCCGCTCTTGTGCTAGATTTAACAAACGCACTATTAAGAGAAGGTTAGACTGTGCCAGGTTAGTGTTTGGGAAGCGTTGTAATTATAAAATGCCGTCGGATGCTCCGACGCCGGCTTCGGCTAAAAAACGCAAGGACAAAGCAGCAAAGCCTAGAGTGGAAGAACCGACAGTCCCAGACGTCGGTTCTTTAGAGGGCTCAGTGGAGCCGGAGGTTTTGCCAGGTGTTTCTTTGGAGTCTCAGGGAGAGACTTTACTGTTACAGGATGTATCCTCTCAGGAAGTAGGCCAGGCTGAGGGGGCTTCTCAGGTGACTGTTCTTCCCTCTCTTCCTAAGGTGGTTAGAGCCTCCCCTTCTGTTTCCAAGGCTTCTTTGAGGGGCAGGCCAAGTTTTGCTTCAGTGGGGGTTTCTCCTAGTGCTTCAGGGTCTTTGCCTAAGAAACATATGCTTAAAATGGCAGAGGATTTGATTACTATGATAAGGGGTTCTATGCCCCCTCCTGATAAGAGGCCTAGGGTGGAACCTGAGTTTGAGAGTTTTGAGCAATGCTCGGAGGCTTCTGAGTCTTCGGCTGAAGACTTGCAGGAGTACCCTCCTTATTCTAATTCTGATGTGGATGATTCTACTCCTTCAGCTTCTCCTCCTGAGGATTTTTCTTTTTCAGAGACTCTGCATTCCATGAGGGAGCATTTTAAATGGGAAGGTCAAGATTTCTCTGATTCCAGGAAGAGGCTTAGGGAATTCTTGTTTTTACCCCAGCATAGGCCTTTAGCTATACCTCCTGTTTTGAATGTGGTGGAAGATGTTTTTGCAGAGGCTTCCCTGAATCCTGATTCTTTGCCTCCTGCCCCAGTTAAACCGGATAGGTATTATAGGGTGCCTGAAGCTCATAAGTATCTTTTTAAGAGTCCTAGGGCAGACCCGGAAACGGTCTCTCAGGGGCCTAAAGGTGTGAAGGCCTCAGTTGTAAAAAATCCTGTCCCTCCTGATAAAGAGGCAAGGGCTTTGGATAGATGGGGAAAGAAAGTGTATACTTCTTCCACTTTAGCCATGAGGGCGTTGAATTGTCAGTTTCACATGTTAAAATATCAGAATTATCTTCTTTCACAGTTGAAATCTAAGGTGGATGCTCTGGCGGAAGGTATTGAGTGTAAAGAGTTGCAGGATTTAGTTCATGTGTCTGAACAGGTGGGTAAACATTCCTTGCAATGTGGTTTTGATGCTGTGCAGGCCTCCTCCAGGGTGGCTGCCACTGGTTCTGTTCTTCGTAGGCACGCCTGGTTGAGAGATCAGAATTTAGCTGAGCATGTTAAGACAAGGATTTTGGATGCTCCTTTGCAGTCTGATGTGTTATTTGGTTCGCCTGTGGAAGCAGTTTTGAAGAAAATGGAGGACAAGGCTAAGTCTATGCAAACTGTTAAAGATTTTTTGCAGGTGCAGCCTCCGAAGTTTAGTAGAAATTGGCCTGCTAAGGGTTGGACTTATCCTGCTTATGATTCCCAGTCTAGGGGTAGGTCTAGACGTGGTAGGGGCAGAGCTCAGGGTTCTTTAGGCCTAGGACAGGGAGTTCCCCTGCTCAGACTTCTGGTGAGGGCAGGGGTCAGTCCTTTCGTAAGCAGACCCAATGACCTGCCTTTTCAGCTGCCAGTTCATTCTCGCCTGGCAGCACCGTTGGGAGGAAGGCTGTCTCTTTTCAAAGAAAATTGGGATTTAATTACCCAAGACAGATGGGTTCTGGATATCATTCACCACGGTTACAGGTTTTATTTCCATACCTTGCCTCCTTTCAAAGGCATGCCAGACATTCCTCCTCTACAAAGACAAGAGGCGCACAAGCAAATTTCTCTGATGTCCTTCATGGATGCATCTGCAGTCATAACAGCTGGGTTGTCCTGTCGTCAGGCAGCCCTTCAGTCGGCCGGATTCCAAAGTCCGGGTCCGGCTTCGGCTGATGTCGCACTTCACCCGACGTCATCTCTGTTGGTCTTCGGGTATAAAGGCATCAGCCGACGCCATTTTCCTCAGTCTTTCTTGCCGTGTGGCGCCCGAAGCAGAAGCTGTTCGCAAGTGCCGGTCGGTCGGATCCAGAGATTACTTCTACCGAATACTACTTCGAGGACTTCTAAAGCTAAGTACCCCGTTGGGGACTCTTTCTTGCCTCAGCCGATGTCAGAAAAAGTTAATAATTGTTTAACCTGTGGGAAACAAATACCTCATAAAGATTTCCATTCTTACTGTCTGCCTTGTTTAGGCCCAGCCCACGTAGCAGCCTGTTCGGCCTGTGCTTCTTTCAACCGGCGAACGCTTAGGCGTCGGTCGGAGTTTGCAGAACAGTTTTTCGGTTCTGACTTTGCTTACATTATGTCGTCGGAACCTCCGACTACACTTTCTGCCAAAAAACGCAAAGAAAAAGACCGACACTCGCGGTCTTTCGGCCGAAACCACGCTTAAGCAAACCGCGAGTGTCTCGGTTTCGGCCGAAACCGAGAAAACTGATCTAGGTACAGCCGAATCTATCTCTACAGCTGAGGCCCCTGCTACAACTCTTGAATCGGCCTCTGAAATTTTATCCACTACGGTGGTTCACACTGACTTATCAGACACCATTCCCCTAGATGTCTCTACCCCAGCACGTGGTGCTGCTAGGCCTCCAGCAGCCATGTCCATTAAGGCCTTCGCCAGGGCTAAAGCAGCCAAGACTCCCAAATCAGTGCCTGTTAAACCACCCTCAACCAGGCCCTCTTCTAGTTCTCAAATGCTTACATTGGCAGAAGATTTAATTTCTTTAATTAGAGGATCTCAATCTCACCCAGACAGGGCCTCTCAGCCCCCAGATAAGAGACCTAGGGCAGAGCCCCCTGAGCCAGTGTCCTCTGATGATTCTGCTGATGAATCAGACATTACTGACCAGCCAGAGGCCCCTTTCTCCAATTTTGAAGATTCTGATGCTGAAGAATCCATTCCAGCTGCTTCCCCTCCAGAAGAATTCTCCTTTGGGGAAACCTTGCATGCCATGCGAGAGCAGTTCCAATGGCAGCAACAAGATTTTTCAGGTTCCAGAAAAAGACTTAGTACCTTTCTGCACCTTCCACAGCACAGGCCCTTAGCTATACCTCCTGTTCTCTGTGGTAGATGATGCTTTTAATGATGTCTGCTCTGCTCCAGATTCATTACCCCCAGCCCCTGCCAAACCAGACAGATTTTACAGGGTGCCAGATACTCATCACCACCTTTACAAGGCCCCTCTTGCAGACCCAGAAACTATATCCCAGGGTCCCAAGGCAGTAGCCGCGACCATAGCTAAAAACCCTACTCCTTCTGAAAGGGAAGCAAGGTCATTAGACAGATGGGGTAAAAAAGTTTACACTTCAGCTACTCTCTCAGCTAGAGCTTTAAACTGTCAGTTTCACATGATACAATACCAAGAGTTTATGCTTGATCAGTTAACTAAAAAACTAACCACTGATGAATCTCTTGACAAGAAATATGTATTAGAAATGGTAAATAACATACAACAGGTTAGTAACCATTCTTTAAAATGTGGCTATGATGCACTGGAGGCTTCATTTAGATCAGCCATGACTGGCACAGTGATAAGAAGGCATGCATGGCTAAAGGAGCAAGCTCTACCGGATCATGTTAAAGCTAAGTTGTTAGATGCTCCTATGGATAAGACAAGTTTGTTTGGTGCACCTGCCCAGCAGGTTATGAAGAAAATGGAAGAAAAGGCAAAATCAGTTCAAACTGTTAAAGATTTCCTGCAGGTTCAACCCCCAAGGTTTAGCAGGAACTGGCCTGCCAAAAATTGGTCCTTTCCTGACTCCACAAGATTTCAAAGGGGCAGGAATAGACGCTCCAGAGGCAGAAACCAACCCAGAGGAGGTGCCTACAGAGGGCGACAGTGGCAAGGTAACAACAGAGGCACAGACACAGCCACTGCCACTACATCAACACAGCCACAGTGACTTAATCCTAAATCCGCCTACCAGGGAACAAATAGCAGCTCCACTAGGCGGAAGGTTAACCTTATTTGCAAAGAACTGGCACCACATAACAAAAGACAAGTGGATTTTACAAATTATAGATCAAGGTTACCGATTCCACTTCCACACTATACCAGTCAAAAGAGGAATGCCAAATCTACCTCCAAATCAAAAAACAGAAGCTTTACAACAGATAATGGAGTTAGCAAACATGAGAGCTGTGGAAAAAGTGCCAACAGCAGAGCAAGGAAAGGGGTTCTACTCCAGACTATTCCTAGTTCCAAGAAAGGAAAACAGTTGGAGACCAATTCTCGACCTGTCCACCTTAAATACATACATCATTGTCCCAAAATTCAAAATGCTGATCCTACAGCAACTTCTTCCCATGCTGGGCAAGGAGTGTTGGCTGGTAACTCTAGATCTCAAGGAGGCATACCTGCACGTCCCTATTCGACCAATCTGCAGAAGATACCTCAGATTTCTTGCAGGATCAGAGCACTATCAATTCTCAGCATTGCCTTTTGGCTTATCTACTGCGCCCAGAGTATTCGCAAAATGCCTGGCATCAGTAATCGCCTACTGCAGACTACAGGGAATTCAAATTTACCCATACCTGGACGACTGCCTGCTACAAGGGGACAACAAAAGCAAGTTGACAACAGATTTACAAAGGGTCATTTACTTGCTACAAGCACTGGGATACACAGTCAATCTACAAAAGTCAAGGCTGATACCATCCCAAACAAGGACATTCTTGGGAGCGGAATTGGACACAGTAAGACAAATGGCATTCCTAACTACAGAAAAACAAAAAGAACTCCCTCTTTACTTTTTGGCACTAACAAAGCTGAACAAATTAACAGCAAGAAAGGTACTGCAGGCCTTGGGCTTCATGGCATCATGCATAATTCTGGTCCCATTTGCCAGACTACATATGAGAAAACTACAGTGGTACCTAAGGAATTTATGGTCCCAACACAGGCACAGCCTAGAAACAGAAATCCCACTAATTCCATGCTTAAAACAGGAGTTCCTATGGTGGGCCCAGGCATGCCGGTCCAACCCAGGCCTTCCCTTTCACAGATGTCAAGCAAGCCAGAGCATTACAACAGACGCTTCAGACCTAGGATGGGGGGCCCATATGCTGGACAGATGCGTACAAGGATTGTGGACTCAGGATCAACTTCACCTGCACATCAACCTAAAAGAAATGCTGGCTGTAAAACTGGCAATCCAAAAGTTCAGACCATTTCTCAAAGAGGGCCAGCTGATGATAAGGACAGACAACACCACAGTCATGTGGTACATCAACAAACAGGGAGGCACTCATTCATACCCCCTATGCAGAATGACTTTGGAACTGTGGACCCTGGCACTCAGCTACAACATCCAGCTACAGGCAATATTTGTACCAGGAAAAGAAAATACTCTAGCGGACATATTAAGCAGGACCACATCAGATGCTCACAAATGGCACCTGCACCCGGACATCTTCAGGACCATTTCAAAGAAATGGGGAATGCCTCAGATAGATCTATTCGCATCACCCCACAATCACCAACTCAAAAAATTCTGCACAAGGACATTCCACCCACTAGCATGGAAAGTGGATTCGCTCTCCTTCAGCTGGAAAGGCCTAACAGCATATGCATTCCCACCTCTTCCCTTGATACACAAAGTACTACTAAAAATCAAGGAAGAACATCCAAGGATAATCCTGATAGCTCCAAACTGGCCAAGACAACACTGGTACCCACTACTGAGGAGCTTGTCTCGAACAATATGTGGCCAATACCCTGATGCCTTTGATGCTAACTCAGAACAACTACAGCACCATACATCCAAACCTGAAAACGTTACAACTGACTGCATGGAACATCACATAGCAGCAGCTAATCAAGAGCTTTCCCAAAGAGTTAAAGACATTATTCTTGAAGCACGCAGACCTTCAACAAGAAGGAACTACGCTGGAAAATGGAAAAGGTTTGTCATTTGGAGTTCTGAAAGAGGAAAAGATGTGTCAAACATAGATATGCCTAACATTCTGGAGTATCTGGCCGAACTTCTCCATTCAGGCCTGTCCTACTCCTCCATCAAGATACATGCATCAGCTATTTCAGCAGAATACAGCTTTGATCCACCTGTCTTCTCACACCCGTTGCTCAGGCAGTTCCTCAGGGGAATCAAGAATGTAAAACCTCCAAGGAAACCACCATTTACCAGCTTGGGACTTAAATTTCGTACTAGAAAAATTGACACTCTCACCCTTTGAACCAGCAGCAACAGCAGACCTACAACACCTGTCATGGAAAACTGCTTTCCTACTGGCAATCACTTCAGCAAGGAGGGTTTCAGAACTACAGGCCTTAATGGCAGTGCAACCCTTCCTAATCTTTCACCAGGATAGGGTGTCCATGAGGACTAATCCAACCTTTATGCCTAAGGTGGTATCCAGAGTGTCTTTAAACCAGGCAATCCACTTACCTACCTTCTTTCCCAACCCACAAAACAGAGGGGAAAGAATTCTGCACACCTTGGATGTGCATAGACAGCTACGCTACTACCTGGACAGAACCAAAAGCAGCAGAAAGACTGACCAACTTTTTGTGGCCTATGCAACAGGAAGGGAAGGAAAAGCTATCTCCAAACAGACAATCTCCAAATGGATAGGAAATTGCATACGATTCTGTTACTCCTTCCATGGAAAACCAATTCCACAGAACATAAGACCTCATTCTACAAGGGCAACAGCCACTACCACAGCCTTCTTACGAGGAGTGGCTACCAAAGACATTATTGAGGCGGCTAATTGGACCTCCGTGCATACATTTGCCAAGCATTATAATTTTCCTCTATATTCCAGATCCCGAGCAGGGTTTGCCACTGCTGTACTGCAAGGGATCCTAAACACACCATAATCTACTTTTTCCTCCTCCCCTAGTTGGCTATGGTATTCTACCCAGCTGTTATGACTGCAGATGCATCCATGAAGGACATAGTACAGTTTTGTACCTACCATAAATGTAGATGTCCGAACTGGATAGCATCTGCAGTCAGGATTACCCTCCCTCCTTCCCCTCTGAGGTACTCCTAGGGTGTTTACCCTCCTAATAGCTAGCTGATGGGGGGGAGTCTTCTATGGTGTATTTGTTTGTATATATGTACATACATGATTATTTTTGTGTTTACCTCTTTCCTTTTGGAAACATTGGCATCTATCCAAAATTTCAGCCTTCAAGAGGGCTTCTGGCATCTGGGGCAAGAAACACTGAGGAAAATGGCGTCGGCTGATGCCTTTATACCCGAAGACCAACAGAGATGACGTCGGGTGAAGTGCGACATCAGCCGAAGCCGGACCCGGACTTTGGAATCCGGCCGACTGAAGGGCTGCCTGATGACAGGACAACCCAGCTGTTATGACTGCAGATGCTATCCAGTTCGGACATCTACATTTATGGTAGGTACAAAACTGTACTTTACTCCAAATAGGGGCCATTCAGCCAGTTCCTGTGCCAGAAAGGGGCCTAGGATTTTATTCTCGCCTGTTCCTAGTACCGAAGAAGGGGAACACGTGGAGACCAATTTTGGATTTATCTATCCTCAACACTTATCTGGACATTCCCAAGTTCAAAATGTTGACGTTACAACAGCTTTTACCTCTACTGGGCAAAGATCACTGGATGGTAACTTTAGATCTCAAGGAAGCTTACCTTCATGTGCCTATAAGACTAAGTTGCAGAAAGTATCTGCGTTTTCGAGCTGGAAGTTCTCATTATCAGTTCTCTGCATTGCCCTTTGGCTTATCTACTGAACCCAGAGTATTCACAAAGGTTCTGGCTCCAGTGATAGCTTACTTCAGGCTAAAAGGGATTCAAATCTACCCTTACTTGGACGATTGCCTGATTCTGGCTCAAGAAAAGGAAGACCTTCTACAGCATTTGGAATATGTCATAGCAGTGCTAAGATGCCTAGGGTATTCTGTGAACGAAATAAAGTCCAGTCTAGTACCCTCTCAAGACATGTGCTTTCTGGGTGTGAGACTGAATACAGCAGCCCAGATGGCCTTTTTAACCCCGGACAAACAAAAGAATCTTTCCAGTTACTTCCATCAACTATCTCTTCAGTCCGGGCTGACTGCAAGGACAGTCCTTCAAGCCTTAGGGTTCATAGCATCTTGTATTCTGGTGCTTCCCAATGCCAAACTGCATATGAGGAAGCTACAATGGTATCTCAAAAATGTATGGACACAGCACTGCCAGGATTTGGACACTGTCATTCAAATAATACCTTGCATTCAAAAGGAATTTTTGTGGTGGGCTCAGGAATGTCACCTAAACAAGGGACTCTCTGTGACCCGGCCATAGGCGAGTCAGATTCTAACGACAGATGCCTCAGACATTGCTTGGGGAGCTCATCTAAATGGAAAGTGGATACAAGACAAGTGGCCTGCCAGACTACAGCATCTACATATCAACATGAAAGAGATGTTAGCAGTCCAGTTTGCATTACTGGCTTTCAAGGAATTACTTCTTCCAGGGCAGGTGTTGATTCTAACAGACAACACAACTGTCATGTGGTACATCAACAAACAAGGGGGAACACATTCTTACCCATTGTGCAGGCAAGCAATGATTTTATGGGAGACTGCGCTCAGCTTGCAACTAACTCTTCAGGCAAGGTTTCTGCCGGAGCACAGAACTCCTTAGCAGATGTGTTAAGCAGACAAATCATGGATCCCCACGAGTGGAAACTGGATCTTCATGTATTTCAAAAATTGACAGTGTCATGGGGAACTCCAGACATAGATCTGTTCGCTTCTCCACTAAACCACCAGCTGCCAAAGTTTTGCACAAAGAGGTTTCATCACACAGCTTGGAAAGTGGATGCTCTTTCTTTCAGTTGGAAAAATCTTCATGTGTATGCGTTTCCACCTCTGCCTCTTCTTCCAAAGGTGCTTCTAAAGGTCAGACAAGACATGCCAAGGATGATTTTAATAGCTCCAGATTGGCCTCAGCAGCACTGGTACCCATTACTGAGGAGTCTGGTAAAGAAGCCTCCATGGCCTTTACCCTTGATTCCACACCTGTTGTCTCAGAGAGACGGTCACCTGCTCAATGTCAAGCTTCACTCTCTTCATCTAACAGCCTGGCATATTCTGTTTTGAAAGGCAGCAGGTCTCAACTTCCTCAACAAGTTTTAAATGTGATTATGGAAGCCAGGAGACCTAGTACAAGGAAAGTGTACGCAGAAAAATGGAAGAGATTTTTATTTTGGAGTGCAGCAAACAATTTGGAGATTTCTGAGCCAAATTTGAGTGTGGCTCTTCAATATCTTACTGAGTTATTGGACAAAGGTTTGTCTTTCTCTTCCATTAAGATTCATGCTGCAGCAATTTCAGCTCACTATGATTGTGACCCACCATTGTTTTCGCATCCTTTGTTCAAGCAATTTCTTAGAGGGGCAAAGAATATAAGACCCCCAATGAGCTCCTACTCCTGCTTGGGATCTCAATTTTGTGTTGGAGAAACTTACTCTACAACCTTTTGAGCTCATGGCTACTGCTGAATTGAAATACTTGTCTTGGAAGACTGCTTTTTGTTGGCCATTACTTCTGCAAGAAGGGTTTCTGAGTTGCAGGCCCTTATGGCAGTGGAGCCTTTTTGATTTTTCATAAGGATAGGGTATCTTTACGCACTAATCCTTCCTTTATGCCTAAGGTGGTTTCTAGTGTGGCTTTAAACCAAACTATTCATTTGCCTACTTTTTATGCAGATCCCCAAAATAAAGGGGAAAAGATTTTGCACACTTTAGATGTACACAGGCAATTGCGTTATTATTTGAGCAGGACTAAAGATTTTAGGCAGTCTCAGCAGTTGTTTATTTCTTTTGCTTTGAGTTCTCAGGGCAAGCCTGTGTCAAAACAAACTATTTCTAGATGGATTGGGTGTTGCATTGCATTTTGTTATTCCCATCATGGCAAGGAAATTCCAGCTGGGATTAGGCCTCATTCCACTAGGGCTACTGCCACTTCAACAGCATTTCTAAGGGGTGGCAACTAAGGATATTTTGGAGGCAGCTACTTGGAGTTCAGTGCATACTTTCTCTAAGCATTATCACCTTCCTCTCTACTCTAAGTCTAGGGCTGGTTTTGCCACAGCTATTTTGCAAGGCATGTTGTCAGTTCCTGCTTCCTTATGATTTGCCAGCCTCCCTTACCTCTGCTTTGGGATTCTACCCAATAGTCAGGACTGCAGCAATGTGGAATGAAGAACATAGTACAGTTTTGTACCTACCATAAATGTAGATGTTCGAGGATCCACATTGCTGCAGTCCAATTTACCCTCCCTCCTTCCCCTCTGTGTTTAGGGGTGGTTGTGTAGGTGAGGTTATATTCTGCTAATTTTGTATATTTTGTATATATATATATTTTGGTGCAGGTATGTTGGGAGTGTTTGGTTTTTGGCCTTATCTTTTCAGGGTCTTCTGACATCTGGGGCAAGAAAAGACTGAGGATATGATGTCGGTCATGCGCATTAGTACCCTGACGTACTGACGTCAGTCTAATGCGCCCTGACCGACGTCAGCCATATACTTTGGTATTCGGGCCGACTGGACAGCGGACTACCCAATAGTTAGGACTGCAGCAATGTGGATCCTCGAACATCTACATTTATGGTAGGTACAAAACTGTACTATCTGGGTGTTGCCGTTGAGATTCTTGACATAGTTATAGAATGCTTTGTGGTTGTCCCTAGAATTGGTGACTATTTTGATTTTGTCATGCTGTGCTATGACCTGTTAGACTTTTGTACACTGAATCCTTCACTTCGTAAATATTCCATAACTTCAACTTCTATTTTTCTAACCTCTGTTTGACTAATTTTCTGTTCTACATTCCCTCTTTGTGATTTTTTTTTTGTGAAATTTCCATATCTGGATGCCTTTGCCTAGATGTCTGTTTGAATATCTTTGGGGCTACCTTTTTTGTGTTGATTAATTTGGCTTTCTGTTTTGCATAAATATTGCACCATATCAGATCTGTCTCTCTCTTCCCATGTCCATATTTCTTTTTATGCCCTTTTAAACGTCTGTAAATTTAGTTCTTTAAATTTTCAAACTTCCTCAGTCACCTCTTGTTTTCCAAGCAGCACAAGGTTTCATGATCTATATAGTGTTTTTCACAGATCTGTCGTATTAATGAACATACATTTTTTTGAAGCTCCTGAAAGTTTTTCTTGTTGAAGTATTTTTCTTTCCTCTAATTGCTCTCACTCTTTTTGTATATCTTTTGTCTGGAAATTCTGGGCTTCTTGTATAATAGTAACAATACATAATGTTTTTCTTATCTGCAGTAGTCCACTCTATCATCTGTATGGCTCTTTTTTTGGCCCATCGATTTTTGTGAGTTCTGTGGACTGCTACTTTCTTCTACAACAGGGGGGCCGTCCTCTGCCTGGGCCTGGTCTAGTTCCATTGTAGTAATATTGCCGTGATGTTCATCGTGCATACAGCTGCAGTCATAACAGATGGGTTTTCCTGCCGTCAGGCGGGTCCTCGGTCGGCCGAATTCCAAAGTCTAGGTCCGGTGTCGGATGTCGTCGCTTCTTCCCCGACGTCAGTGCGACAGGGGTATAAAAGAACCAGCCGGCGCCATTTTCTTAAGTCTTTCTTGCCGTGCGGTGCCCGAAGCAGAAGCAGTTCGCAAGTGCTGGTCGGCCAGCTCCTGAGATTACGAATATTTTTCAACCAAAGACTTCTTGAAAGCTGAGTACCCCATTGGGGAAACTTTTCTTGCCTCAGACCGATGTCAGACAAAGTTAATAATTGCATTTCATGTGGGAAGCAAATACCGCATAAGGATTTCCATTCCCTCTGTATTCCTTGCTTAGGCCCAGACCACGACGTCTCGGCCTGTCGTTTTTGTGCTACATTCAACAGATGCTCTAAGCGTCGGGCGGAGTTCGCCCAACACTATTATGGCAAAAAGTTTAATTACAACATGTCATTGGATACTCCGACTCCAGTTTTGAGTAAACGACGCAAAGATAAGGACCGACATACGAGATCTGCGACTTCTACCGACACCACGCTAAAGCCGACTACAGGTGCTCCGGTTCTCAGCGAGGCGCCTATGCAGCCCCTGACTACCGATGACACGTCATTAGCGGTGTCTTCTTTGCCCGAGGTCGCAGGCTCTTCGGCCCACACCCCGACTACAGATACCAAAGCCACTCTTGGGGAAACTCCGAGTTCAGACAGGCCTGCCACCTCTCAAGGTGTCTTCAGGCTGCCTTCTTTTTCCATTAAGGCTTGCACTAAATCTAAAGCAGCCATACATTCTAAAAGACAAACCCCACAGGGCCCCTCTCAAGGCCCCATGCCTAAAAAGCAGATGCTCTAAATGGCTGAGGATTTGATTACTCTTATCAGGGGTTCTCAACCCCCCTCGGACAAAAGGCCCAGAGTGGAGGAAGAATGCCCTTCCTCGGACCAGGCCTCCATTACTTCAGAACATTCTGAGGACTAGGAGCATTCTTGCTCCCCTTTCGAAGATTCTGATGCAGAGGAGTCCATTCCCTCTGTCTCCCCCCTGAGGATTACTCTTTCGGGGAAACCTTGCATACCTTGAGGGAACACTTCCACTGGGAAGGCCAAGAGTACTCAGACTCCAAGAAAAGGCTTAGGGATTTCCTCTTGCTCCCTCAGCACAGACCTCTGGCTATACCTCCTGTCTAGATGATGTGTATGCAGAGGCCAGCCTTAACCCCGATTCTTTACCTCCAGCTCCAGTCAAGCCTGACTGGTATTACCGGGTTCCTGATTCACACCAATTCCTATACAAAAGCCATGCGGCTGACCCAGAAACTATTTCACAGGGTCCCAAGGGAATTGAGGCCTCCACTGCCAAAAATCCATTACCTTCAGTGAGAGATTCCAGGGCTTTAGAAAGGTGGGGGAAAAAGGTATACACCTCGGCCACCTTAACCATGAGGGCATTAAACTGTCAGTTCCATATGTTAAAGTATCAACAGTTTTTGTTATCTCAGTTGAAAAGCAAAATGTCACAACCTGAACAACCAGACTTGAAGGAGTTGCAGGATTTGTAGCATAGTGTAGAGCAAGTGGGTAAACATACCTTGCAGTGTGGTTTTGATGCTTTAGAGGCCTCATGTAGAGCTGCTGTTACAGGATCAGTCATACGTCGACATGCTTGGCTCAAAGAGCAAACCTTACCAGATCATGTCAAAGCTAAATTACTGCATGCACCTCTTCAAAAAGTTGTATTGTTTGGTGTTAAAGCTGAGGAGGTATTAAAGTAAATGGAGGAAAAGGCAAAATCAATGCAAACAGTGAAAGATTTCCTACAGGTACAACCCCCACCCCCCCCTGCTTCAGTAGAAATTGGCCTTCAAAAAATTGGCCCTTTCCAGCCACGGACAGACCTCAGAGGTAGATACAGGCACCCGAGGGGTAGAGGGCAATCTCAAGGATCATTTAGAGGCCA
The DNA here is from genome assembly GCF_019279795.1 of Protopterus annectens. Taxonomy (NCBI): domain Eukaryota; kingdom Metazoa; phylum Chordata; order Ceratodontiformes; family Protopteridae; genus Protopterus; species Protopterus annectens. Next base: position 1,215,549,205 of record NC_056747.1, on the reverse strand, counting down.
ATGGCCAATGGCAAACACCTACACCAAGAGGGGGTGAGGATGGTTCACAGCTTCAGAAAGCAGACCCAATGACTTTCACCTTTGCATGCCAAGCAAGACTCAAATGGCAGCTCCTTTAGGCGGAAAACTGGCATTATTTTCGAAAAATTGGCATATTGTCACAAAAGACAAATGGATCCTGGACATTATAGACAGAGGCTACAGATTCCACTTTCACACCCTTCCAAAAATGAGAGGCATGCCAAACCTGCCACACAATCAAAGGGCAGAGGCACAAAAACAAATTTCAGATCTCATGGACATGAAAGCTATTCAAAAGGTACCTGCACAAGAACAGGATCAAGGTTTTTATTCCAGACTATTCCTGGTACCAAGGAAGGGCAAAGATTGGAGACCTATTTTGGACCTTTCCATCCTAGACACATATTTACTCATGCCAAAGTTCAAGATGCTCACATTACAGCAGCTTCTTCCCATGCTGGGCAAGGAGTCTTGGCTGGTAACATTGGACCTCAAGGAGGCATACCTGCATGTCCCAATCAGACAAGATTGCAGAAGATACCTCAGATTTCTTGCAGGTTCATCCCATTATCAATTCTCTGCATTGCCCTTTGGCTTATCTACTGCGCCCAGAGTGTTCACGAAATGCCTGACATCAGTAATTGCCTTCTGCAGACTTCAAGGGATACAAATATACCCATATTTGGACGACTGCCTGATCCAAGCGGACAGCAAACACACTCTTCTGGCGTTTGTAATAAGGTTGCTGTAATCTCTGGGATACACAGTCAACAAAAAGAAGTCAAGACTAATCCCCTCTCAAACAGTAATTTTCCTGGGTGCCAGCTTGGATACAAACACCCAGATGGCCTACCTCACGCCAGAGAAGCAAGGGCAATTAACTCAATACTTCAGAAAACTGGCAACCTTCACCAGGCTGACTGCAAGGAAAATCCTGCAGGCTCTGGGATTCATGGTATCTTGCATCCTGCTAATCCCATGTGCAAAGCTGCATATGAGGAAACTTCAATGGTACCTAAAAAACTTATGGTCTCAACACAGCCACAGTTTGGAAACAATCATACCACTGATTCCATGTCTTCAAAAGGAATTTCTGTGGTGGGCTCAAGCATGCCAAAGAAACATAGGTCTCCCTTTCAGCAAGCCTCAAGCAAATCAAGTCATCACAACAGACGCCTCGAACTACGCCTGGTGGGCGCACATGACAGATCGGTGCATTCAGGGCAAATGGTCACAAAAAGAAAAGCACCTACACATCAATCAGAAGGAAATGCTAGCAGTAATAAATGCTATTATGGCTTTCAAAGACCTACTGCATCCAGGCCAACTATTGATAAGGACAGACAACACCACAGTGATGTGGTACATAAACAAACAGGGAGGAACCCATTCATACCCCCCTATGCAGGCTAGCCATGTCTCTTTGGAACATGGCTCTGGAATTACAAATCCAACTTCAAGCACAGTTCCTGCCAGGCAAGGAAAACACGCTGGCAGACAACCTGAGCAGAAATATGACAGATCTACACGAATGGAAGTTGCATCCTCAAGTTTTTACAATGATAATTCAAGCATGGGGAAGGCCAGACATAGATCTCTTTGCCACCAACAAAAATTACCAGTTGACAAAATTCTGCTCAAGGACCTTTCATCCACAGGCTTGGAAAGTGGACGCACTCTTTCAGTTGGACAACAATGACGGTTTATGCCTTTCCACCTCTTCCACTGCTGCCCAAAGTTCTATTAAAAGTCAGAGCAGACAGACCAAAGATGATTCCCATTGCTCCAGACTGGCCAAGACCACACTGGTACCCACTCCTGAGGAGCCTGACTCATTCCCACCATGGATCCTGCCTCTAATGCCTCTTCTACTGACTCAGCACAACTTCAAAACTCTTCACAGTCAGCTGAAAACACTCAATCTAGCCGCATGGAGGATTCCTTAAATTCACAGCAGACCCTACTCTCCAAGGAGGTGCAGGATGTCATTTTGGAGGCCAGAAGGCCTTCTACTAGAAAAGCCTACTCCGCAAAATGGAAACTGTTTTGTGCCTGGAATCAGAAAAAGGGTCAGAATCCTGGAATACTGAATTTACCTCAAATATTGCAGTACCTAGCCGAGCTGCTAGGCAGTGGACTTTCATTCTCCTCCATCAAAATCCATGCCTCAGCCATTTCTGCAGAGTACAACACTGATCCTCCTTTATTCTCTCACCCTCTCTTAAGACGGTTCCTCAGAGGGGCTAAGAATATAAAACCCCCAAGGAAGCAACCAGTACCTGCTTGGGACCTCAATTTCATTCTAGAAAAACTAACCATGCCTCCTTTTGAGCCAGCTGCTTCATCAGATCTGCAATATTTGTCATGGAAAACAGCCTTCCTTCTAGCCATCACCTCAGCACGCAGGGTTTCGGAACTACAAGCCCTCATGGCTGTGCAGCCTTTCATCATTTTTCATCAGGACAGAGTTTCCTTACGAACCAACCCTTCATTTATGCCAAAGGTAGTATCCAGGGTAGCCTTGAATCAGGCTATCCACTTGCCTACCTTTTACCCTAATCCACAAAACAAAGGGGAGAGACTACTACATTCCTTGGACATTCACAGACAGCTCCGTTATTATTTGGACAGAACAAAGCCTTTCAGAAAATCAGAGCAACTCTTTGTGTCCTATGCTACAGGTGCTCAAGGGAAGCCTATTTCCAAACAGACAATCTCAAAATGGATAGCCCACTGCGTACGCTTTTGTTACTCTTTTCATGGAAAAACTGTACCTACAGGCATCAGATCTCACTCCACAAGGGCCACAGCTACCTCTGCAGCTTTCCTCAGGGGGGTTCCTACCAAAGATATTTTGAAAGCAGCCACGTGGAGTTCTGTACATACTTTTTCCAAGCACTATCACCTACCATTATACTCCAAAACTAGAGCGGGCTTTGCCACTGCAGTCTTGCAGGGCATCCTGGCTCCTCCTAGTTCCACTTAGTGCCTACCACCCCTTTATTAGCTTTGGGATTCTACCCATCTGTTATGACTGCAGCTTGTATGCATGATGAACATAGTACAGTTTTGTACCTACCATAAATGTAGATGTTCGAGTGCTTATACAGCTGCAGTCCAGGTTTCCCTCCCTCCTTCCCCTCTTGGGACAGGCCTAATGGCTAATACCTCCTCATACAACCTCATTGGGGTATTCTTTTATGGTGTATTTGCTTGCAACAACTGTTTTTTGATTATATTGCATTTGCATTATTACATAAATTTATGTTTTGCCTTCCTTCTGGGGGCACCTGACATCTGGGGTAGGAAAAACTGAAGAAAATGGCGTCGGCTGGTTCTTTTATACCCCTGTCGCACTTGCGTCAGGGGAAGAAGCGACGACATCAGACGCCGGACCTAGACTTTGGAATTCGGCCGACCGAGGACCCGCCTGACAGCAGAAAAACCCATCTGTTATGACTGCAGCTGTATAAGCACTCAAACATCTACATTTATGGTAGGTACAAAACTGTACTTTTTGAGGATTCTACACTGTCATTTTTTCCAGTCCTGGTTCAAGTGTGCCTACTAGGATTGGACACTTTTTTTTTTTTTATCCTGGGACTTGTGCACGCAGCTTTTCTTTTTTTTTTTTAATCTACTTCTGTCCATGATGTATGCTGTGTAAAGTACAGTCTATACAGCAGTGTCGTCTTAGTGAGATTTTGTGAAAAACAAGGTCCACCTCGTGAAGGTACTCGCCAAGACTTGAGGATGAATTCAATTCCAGCAGTACTTGCTCTCCTTTTGCTGATTTTTAATAATTTCTCCATTTGGATGTTTATTGATGTCTTAAAGGCCTGAAATCCTCTCTGGTCCCCAGTACCTCTGCCAAGTTATCACAAACCACACCACAGTGATGTGAAATATACAAACGACAGACTATCTTGAGCCTCTTTGCAGACTTGCTATGATTTTGATACTAACTCAGCTGAGTCCGACTCTTCAGGCTTTGTATATTCTCTTGGAGCAAAACCTTGTAGTATTCTGTTGGAGCAAAACCTTGCAGTAGACAAGCTGATCCGGACCAGCCAGACTCTGACAAATGGAAATTACACACGGGGGGTTTTTAAGAAATGATTGAATTGTGGGTAACTACTCAACTGGATCTGTTTGTGACTCCTTTCAAAACAGGCATTTAAATTTAAATTTTGATCTGTCATTTCCATTCATTTCTCAGTGAATGGGTTCAGATCAGACTCTGCCACTTTCTTTAGATTCTACGATCCCACTCTTGAGCTCCTTCCTTACCCATAATACTCCTGATCAGTGAATTACCTATGATCTCGTTTGCCTTTCCAAGATTGGATCTGAGGGTATTGTGATTTTTCGAGCTTGGGGAAGTATTGTTTTGTGAATTTAGCTTTAAAACTTTGAATTCTTTATTATCTCCCTTGCATTCTTTTCTATTGTAAGATAAACCTTAACTTTTCTTTTTATACCTCCTTTTGAGATATTTTCTAACTACCATAGTTGGTAGACATTTGACTGCTTTTCTACCTCTTTTGAGATACAAGGGGGGTACTGAAAAGTTCTAAGCCCGACCTAGAAGGGAATGATGTGGAGCCATGAAACTTAGTTATTTAGCATGTCCACTCCGAAGTTCAACACACTTGGCATATCATGTCTGACGTTTCTGTAACCCTGCCAGAAAAAAGACTGAAGTCTGGTCACTGAAATACTGCTCCATGGCTGCAATTGCCTCCTAATCACTCAAATTGTCACCCTTTCAAACTCTCTAAGATTTGGAAACTGAATAAGATCTGGTGAGTAGGGTAGTTGGTGTATGCACTCAAACCCTAATTTTGTTAAAACATCCATTATTTTGCCAGCCTTGTGAATTGGTGCATTGTCATCAAAAAGAGAACTCCTTTCTGCAGCTACCCTCTTCTTTTTTCTTTCAATGCCTCCTTCAGTTAGCACAGCAAGTTACAGTAGTATTCTGCATTAACTGCTTGGCCCCTTTGAAAGTGGTCATTACAACATCTTCCTGATCCCAAAACAGCGTCCATGACCTTTCTTGCTGACTTTTGGGTCCGAGTGCTGCCATGGCATGGACTGATGTTCATCGTGTTACACTGCTGCAGTCAATGCACTTGGGTTATCCTGCCATCAGGCGGTCCTCCAGTCGGCCTGAGTTCCAAAGTCTTGGTCCAACGTCGGTTGCTGTCGCCTCCTCCCTGACTTTAGTGCGACAGGGGTATGTAAGATGCAGCTGACGCCATTTTCTTCAGTCTTTCTTGCTGCGGGGTGCCCGAAGCAGAAGCAGTTCGCAAGTGCCGATCGGCCGACTCCTGAGATTTTCATTCCGAATCCAGAACCGAAGTCTTCTACAAAGCTAAGTACCCCGTTGGGGAAACTTTTTCTTGCCTCAGACCGATGTCAGTAAAAGTTAATAACTGTCGACGTCACTGGTTGTCGGTTTTGTGCTAGGTTTAACAAACGCACTATTAAATGTCGGTTTGATTTTGCCCAACATTATTTTTGTAGAAAATTCAATTACACCTTGCCGTCTGAACTTCCGGATTACATAAAAAGCGCAAAGACAAGGACAGGCATCTGTGGCCCAAAACTGAAGACGAGGCCTCGTCTAGGCCGGTCGCCGGTTCTCCGGTTTTCAGCATGGCGCCTACGCAGCCCCTGACTACCGCATCCACAGAACCACAGACCGCCTCAGACTCCCACGTGGAGCTGGCTGGGCCTTCGGACGCTCTTTGTTTTCAGCCTACCGAAACTAACCCTACTGAGGGAACCGAAGTAGCCGAGCAATCCACAGCTTCAGAGGGTGTCTTCAGACCTACCCAGTTAACTATTAAACCCTCTGCTAAGTCTAAGGCCCCATTAAAACAAAGAAACAGATACAACATTCTCCAGGACAGGCTTCCATGCCTAGGAAACAAATGCTCAAAATGGCCGAAGACCTAATCGCCCTGATCAGGGGGTCCCATCCCCCTCCTGATAAAACGCTCAGACAGGATGCAGATTATGAATCTTCCGACCAGGTGTCCATTTCTTCAGATTCATCCTCAGACCTAGGATATTCCTTACCCCCTTATGAGGATTTGGATGCTGAGGAATCCATTCCATCAGCCTCTCCACCTGAGGACTACTCCTTTGGGGAGACCTTACATACCATGAGGGAGCATTTCCATTGGGAAGGCCAGGATTACTCAGAATCCAAGAAAGGGCTCCGAGACTTCCTTTTGTTGCCTCAACACAGACCCCTTGCTATTCCGCCAGTGTTAGATATTGTGGATGATGTGTTCACTGAATCCAACTTAAACCCTGGCTCCTTACTTCCAGCCCCAGTTAAACCTGATGGGTATTAGAGTCCCTGACTCTCACAAATTTCTGTATAAAAGCCCTGTTGCTGACCCTGAAACTATTTCTCAGGGACCCAAAGGGATTAAGGCCTCATCAGCAAAAAACCTGTTCCCTCTGACAGAGATTCCAGAGCATTAGACAGATGGGGAAAGAAAGTATATACGTCTGCAACTTTAGCAATGAGAGCCTTAAATTGCCAGTTTCACATGCTAAAATATCAGCAATTTTTGATGTCTCAGTTGAAACAAAAGATGCTTCCAGATTCAGATCCTCCTAATTTTAAAGAAATGCAGGATTTATTGCATGCAGCTGAACAAGTGGGAAAACATACTTTGCAATGTGGTTTTGATTCCTTAGAGGCCTCCTGTAGAGCAGCAGTTACAGGCTCTGTCATTAGAAGGCACGCTTGGTTAAAGGAACATACATTACCAGATCATGTTAAGGCAAAATTATTGGACGCACCTTTGCAGCGGGATGTGTTGTTTGGAGTTGAGGCAGAAGAGGTATTAAAGAAGATGGAGGATAAGGCAAAATCAATGCAAACGGTGAAGGATTTCTTACAGGTTCAGCCTCCTCGTTTTAGCAGAAATTGGCCAACAAAGAATCTGTCTTTCCAATCACAGACAGACCTCAGAGGCGCAGATACAGACGTCCAAGAGGTAGAGGTCAAGCACAAGGTCCTTACAGGCCTCTACAATGGGGTACACCAGGCCAGAAGGAAGGGGAAGACGGGCCACAACCTTATAAAAAGCAGCCTCAATGACTTCCCACTACAGCTGCCAAACAGTTCTCTCTTGGCAGCCCCCTTAGGAGGAAAACTGGCACTTTTCTATCACAATTGGCTTTGCATCACCAAAGACAAATGGGTTCTCAACATTGTATCTCAAGGTTACAGGTTCCAATTTCACACTTTGCCATGGTTAAAAAGAATGCCAAATCTGCCGCCAAATCAATGGGCAGAGGCTCAAAAACAAATTACAGCACTCATGAACATGAGAGCTATTCAGAAGGGACCACCACAGGAGCAAAGACAAGGATTTTATTCAAAACTTTCTTTCTGTTTCCCAGAAAGGACAAAGCCTGGAGACCCATTCTGGATCTTTCTTCTTTAAACACTTACCTGGATGTTCTGAAATTCAGAATGTTGACACTACAGCAGCAGCTTCTCATGCTGGGCAAGAAAGCTTGGCTCGTGACTTTGGACCTCAAGGAGGCATACCTGCATGTCCCTGTCAGACAAAACTGCAGAAGATACCTCAGATTTCTAGCTGGTTCAATGCACTATCAATTCTCTGCACTGCCCTTTGGCTTATCTACTGTGCCCAGGATCTTCACAAAGTGCCTGGCACCAGTAATTGCATTTTGCAGACAAAAAAGGAATTCAAATTTATCCATACCTGGACAACTGCCTGATTCAAGCAGAGAGCAAAGACATTCTTCTAAAGCATCTGGCGTTCGTAAAAAAGTTAAGTTGCCTGGGGTACACAGTAAACGAAATAAAATCAAAACTAGTGCCCTCGCAACAGATAATACTCCTGGGTGCCAGCATGAACACAACGGCCCACATGGCTTATCTCACTCCAGACAAGCAAGGACAACTGACTCAATACTTTCAATTGATGGCAACAAAGACCCAACTCCCTGCAAGAAAAATTCTGCAGGCCTTGGGCTACATGGCATCTTGCATACTACTAATTCCATATGCCAGACTGCATATGAGGAAACTACAGTGGTACCTAAAGAGTGTATGGTCTCAACATTGTCAAAGTTTGGAAACAGTTATACCACTAATTCCTTGCCTTCAACAGGAGTTTCGCTGGTGGGCTCAAGCTTGTCACCTCAACAAGGGACAGCCTTTTACTCAACCCACAGCCAGGCAAACACTGACAACAGATGCATTGGATTACGCCTGCAGAGCACACATGGCAGGAAAATGTATTCAGGGCGAGTGGCCCACAGAGCAAAGGCATCTTCATATCAATCAAAAAGAGATGCTAGCTGTACAAAATGCACTTATAGCTTTCGAGGACCTGCTGCATCCAGGACAACTACTACTAAAGACAGACAACACCACAGTTATGTGGTACATAAACAAGCAAGGGGGGGCACACATTCCCTACCCCCTTTACAGACAAGCCATGACCTTGTGGAACACAGCAGTAGACTACCAAGTTCATCTGCAAGCACAATTCTTGCCAGGAAAGAAAAACACACACTGGCAGACGACCTAAGCAGAAACATCATGGATCCCCACGAATGGGAATTAAATCCACAAGTATTCAGAATAACACAAAAATGGTGGAGCCCATGCATAGATCTGTTTGCATCCCCAAAGAACTGCCAGCTACAGAAATTCTGCACAAGGAGTTACCATCTACAGGCATGGAACGTGGATACCCTCTCATTCAGCTGGAAAAACCTACAAGTGTACGCGTTCCCTCCTTTACCTCTCCTTCCAAAGGTACTCTCAGAAGCCAGTCAAGAAGAGCCAAAGATGATCCTGATTGCACCAGACTGGCCACGCCAGCACTGGTACCCAATCTTAAAGAACTTGGCACAAGAACCACCCTGGATTTTGCCTCAGATCCCACATTTGCTGACTCAGCACAACAATCAGATACTTCACAGCCAGCTAAAGACCTTAAACCTAGCTGCATGGAAAATACCTTAGTCAAGCAAGCAATGCCTCTCTCCAAAGCTGTTGTGGATGTCATTCTGGAGGCCAGAAGGCCTAGCACCAGGAAAGCCTACTCGGATAAATGGAAAAGATTCTGTGCCTGGAACCAGGCGCACAGCCTTGACCCTCTTGTCCTAAACATTCCTCAGATCCTTCAATATTTAACTGAGATGCTGGACAAGGGCCTCTCCTCATCAGTCAAGATCCACGCCTCAGCCATTTCTGTTCATTACAACACGGATCCACCAATTTTTTCTAATCCTTTGCTCAAACAGTACCTCAGAGGGGCTAAAAACATAAGACTGCCCCGTAGAGCACCTACCCCAACTTGGGACCTCCAACCTTGTTTTGGAAAAATTTACTTTATCTCCTTTTGAGCCGGCTAACACAGCAGAATTAAAATGCATATCTTGGAAAACTGCTCTGCTACTGGCAATTACATCAGCACAAAGTGTTTCAGAATTACAGGCACTAATGGCAGTGGAACCTTTCCTCATTTTCCACCAGGACAGGGTGTCTAAGAACTAACCCTACATTTATGCCAAAGGTGGTATCAAGTGTGGCTCTAAACCAAACTTTCTGTCCAAAACCACAGAACAAGGGGGAGAAACTACTACATTCTTTGGACGTTCACAGGCAGTTACGCTTCTACTTGGACAAAACCAAAGCTTTCAGAAAATCTGAGCAATTATTGGTAGCATATGCTGCAGGAGCACAGGGCAAAGCCATCTCAAAACAGACTATTTCAAAATGGATAGGAGGATAGGACATTGCATATGTTTCTGCTACTCTCACCATGGGAAACCTTTACCTAGCAGCATTAGATCGCACTCCACCAGGGCAACAGCCACTTCAACTGCCTACCTCAGAGGAGTACCTACCAAGGATATTTTGGAAGCAGCAACATGGAGTTCTGTGCATACCTTCAAGCATTACCATTTGCCTTTATACTTCAAATCCATAGCTAGCTTCACCACTGCTGTACTGCAGGGCCTTATAGCCACCCCTAATGCCTTATAGAACCAGCCTCCATACCTCAGCTTTGGGATTCCACCCAAGTGTAATGACTGCAGCAGTGTAACACGATGAACATAGTACAGTTTTGTACCTACCATAAATGTAGATGTTAGAGTGTAAACACTGCTGCAGTCCAGGTTCCCCTCCCTCCTTCCCCTCTTACTTGCTGGTATGTACCTATGCCTTCTACCCTTTACTACCTATGGGGAGTATTTGCTGGTAACTGAAAGTTGTTGTTTGCTTTTCTTATGTATGTTTTATTAGCAATTTGAATTGCCTACCTATTTGGGAGCACCTCACATCTGGGGCAAGAAAAACTGAAGAAAATGGCTTCGGCTGCATCTTGTATACCCCTGTCGCACTGACGTCAGGGAGGAGGCGACAGCAACCGACGCCAGACCAAGACTTTGGAACTCAGGCCGACTGGGGAACTGCCTGACGGCAGGATAACCCAAATGTAATGACTGCAGCAGTGTTTACACTCGAGCATCTACATTTATAGTAGGTACAAAACTGTAGTTTTTTTGCTCAAGATCATAGCGGTGTAACCATGTTTCATCAAAAGTAATTAGTCGAGCCAAAATGTTGGCACCAGCTTGGTGAAAATACCACAGAATCAACTTGGAAGTGTCCACTTGATATCTTTCTCTCATCAGCATTCAAACATTTGGGCACCCACTTGGCTGACAGCTTCTGCATACCCAGCTGCTCTTGGATTATAAACCCAACACATTGCCTGGCTATCTGTAGTGTCAGCAATTGTTTTAGCTGATATTCGTTGATCTGCCAAAATCAGATCATGGACATGGTCAGCAGTTTCAGGAGTTGACACTTTTTGAGTCTGCCCAGACCTTGCTGCATCTTCGGTCTCAATCTCCATGCTGAAAGTTTGCTCACCACTTTTTCACAGTAGAGTGAGAAGAGCACTTGGCACTCTGCGTCATACATTCATGGATTTCCTTTGGAGTTTTCCCTCTGTAGGAGTAGAAACTTCATGATGGCTTGGAATTCCATACTTGATAGTTCCACCCTTTTCGTTGACCTGGTTCAGTAACTGATTTGAAACCGTGTAAAAACACGGTGTTATGATTCTGCATATTGGCACTTTACAAGATGCAATAATGCTCTTTTCAGCTACAGAGGCAAAATAACTCAGAATTTAGAAAGTTGGTTGGGCTTAAAACATTTCAGCACCCTCTCATATTCTTTAACTACCATAGTTAGTGGCCCTTCTTTTCTAGTGGTGGTGGTGGTGGGGGGGGGGATTTTGAAGTCTCTCTAATTTTATTTATTTATTTTATTTTTTGTGATTGAACTTTCCAATGTTTTGTTTTTCCAGTATGGCTGATAAGCCTACTGGATTTAAAGTGCATTTCCTGTGGGAATAAAATCCCAAACTGTGATGCCTACAGGGAATGCGCATTCTCTTTGGGGCCAGCACATGTGGCTACCTCCTCTTGTATTTGTGCAGCTTTTAATGTCAGGGCATTAAGAGATCACAGGAATAAGTGTAATTGTCAAAGGAGTTCTTCCAGCTTCAGCTCCTTCTACTGGTACATCATCAGGGGGCTCATATCCCCTCTCCAAAATCTAGAGAGGCTGAAGAGCATAGGAAATGCTCTTCATCCAAGTTGCCTCAGTTGGTACCCTCCTTGCAGCCTCCTGTGAAGGTACCCAAGACCTCGGACCCATTAGCTTCAGATCCGATACCTGTATGTCGCTTCCTACAAGAGACCCCCCCCAAAAAGTCTTCAAGGCCACCATCCACTTCCTCTTCTATTAGGTCCTCTTGGAGTCTTTGAGTTGGAGGTGGGTAGGAAGATGAGGAAGTTGATCAGAACACCGATCTAGATGGGGTTTTGCCAGCTCAGTCGCCAGGATCCGTGAGCCTTAAATCTACCTTCCAGCATGTACATGCTCCTCCTCCAATCTGACCCATGTTTTTGGAGTCCTTGGGTCTGAAGGCCCTGAGAGTTGAACCATCTGATCCGAAGGTCCTAGCATCCTCTACTCTGACTTCCCTGACCCCGGTAGGCAGTGACCCTATCAGAGTATGATGGCTGTCTGAGCTGAAGCATCGCCACTAGATCAGAGGGGTTGACCTAGACTCTGAAGTTTTCTGAGCCGTCGCTTCTTCTCTGAGTTTTGGTATTAGCCCAGCTGTGAGACTGATCAGACTACCCCTGTGCCCCTGAACTCTTGGATCTGAAGGGGGAAAAGTCTCGGCTCCAGTGAGATTATTCTCTGTGTCTCCTGAACCCTTGGCTTTTGAGGTAGTGGAGAGGGTATTGTCTTTACCTAGACTGACTTTGACTCTTCCTTCTCCGGATCGGTGTGCCCAACCTCCTTTAGATTCTGTGTCTGAATTCTCTCATCCTACACCTCAGGTACAGCCAGCCCAGATGAGCTTCCAAGCAGTTTCCACTAGAGAATTTCCCATCTCTTCTGACACTTCCCTAGAGCACCACACTGAGGAGGTCCCTCGGAAGTGATCATGCAGGAGAAGGCACCTGGATTCTCCACAAGGAATCCTTCACAGAAGATGCATATTTAGTTGAAGAGGAAGGGTCCCCTAGGTCTCCACCTGAGGATGTCTCATTCAGGGACGTCTTGAAGATTCTTTGCCAAAATGATGAGTTGGTCTCCCCAACCAGCTTCCCCAGGAGTAATCTGTGTTCTTGGAAGCATTCATGTCTGGACCATCTACATCTTGGGTTACCTCACTTGTGGATGAGCTGATGGACCTGATCTCCCACAAAGCAAAGCTGAGATACTACAGATATCCATAGAACTGATCCCTAAACTCCCGGACAAGATTCTTGGTGCCCTGTTACGTTACACTGGGTGAAAGGTGTTTCTCTAAATGCCATGGTCAATGCGGCAGCTACTATAAAGGAGTTGGCTGAGCAGAGCTCCTCTGTCTACCCCCCCCCCCTCAAACAGGGAGTTTAGTGGGTTGGACAGGGTCTATGTCTATAGAGGAGCAGAAGTCTTTTTTTCCTCACAGCTGGCCATTGTGCAGTCCATTGCTAATGTGTCCATGAGGTTAATCGCGCACACAGATGAAGATTCCTCATGGGCTGCGAGTTCAAGCATAGCCATCAGGAGATATGCCTGGATGCAGTTGTATGAATTTGCGGAACCCCTTTAAGGCATCATTCATCAGTGCTCCCTTGGATGGATCATACTTTTGTCCGACCGATGCTCTCCTGCAGTGAGAAGGATGGAAAGACCCTATCTGCCCGTTTTTCTACCCCGCAAAGAACCTTTTCCAGGGAACAAAGTGGTGGCAAGAAAGCTTGGTTCAGAAAATCCCAGGGGCCTTTCCAGTATTTGCGTGGAGATTTTTCCCTCAGAGGAAGGTGACTGTAATGAGAGATGCCACTCTCGTGGCAGAGGGGGTTCTGCAGAATCAAGGTTCTCTGGATTCTTTCTCAGACGGCTCTTTTCAGCACTCCTGAAAGGATACCCAACTGTCCCTCTCTGGAGACAGTTGTGGGGAGCACATATTTTTGCAGCCAAAAGGATGGGGAGCATCACACCAAGATTCTTGGGTGCAAAGTATCCTATCCAGAGGATACTTTATTCCCTTTTCCCAAATTCCTTAACAGAAGAGAACATTTCTCCCCAATGTTCCATGCAATTAATGAGTGCAAGCAGTTCTAGAAATTCAAAAGCTGCTGGGCAAAAGTCATCCCAAGAGGTTCCCCCTGACCAAAGAGGATCTGGAATTTACCCAAGGTTCTTTTTAGTGCCAAAGAAAACCAGGAGCCTGAGACCCATTTTAGATCTCTGTTATTTGAACCAGTTTGTAAAGAATTCCAAGTTCTGGATGGTCACAATTAAGTCCATTCTGCTTCTCCTTAAGAAGGAGGACTGGATGTGCTAGCTAGATCTTCAGGATGCATAGTATCATATAAAAATGAACAGATGTTCCTGCAGATATCTACGCTTTCAGTTCTGAGCCCTGCCCTTTGATCTCACCACAGCCCCCCAGGGTCTTCACCAAATGCATGGCAGTGGTAGCATCTCACCTAAGACTGTGTTTCCATATTTAGATGACTGGTTTCTAACAGCGTCAACCAGGCATCTTCTGGAACAGGTCAGATATGATCTTCTACTTCTGTCTCAATTTGTGGGAGTTATTGTAAATCTAATAAAGTCCCAGCCTCAACCAGTCAAGCCTTGGAGTTTACAGGGGCTCGTCTAAACAGTCATTTGCCATGTTTTTTTTTTTTTGCTTCATAATGAAATTCTTACTCTGAAATTGCATTTCAGTCAAATTCTGTCTCGTCCCTCACCCCCAGCAAGATTGATACTCATAGTCCTAGGGTCGATGGCTGCTGCAATAACTTAATATCTTGGGTTTGCAGAAAATATCTACTGTGGTGGATACACTCTGAAGAGATTCAACAAGGCTACCCTTTTGTTCCTCCCCTGAAAGCCACATTGACCCCAGATGCCTCCCAGTTAGGATTGGGGTGGGGGGTGGGCATTACTTGGGACAGACAGTTTGAGGCACGTGGTCCCAAGAGGAGACCAAATTGTATATAAATGTTCTACAAATGAGAGCGTTGCTTTTAACGTTGCAGGCCCTCCAGAGCTCTCTTTGCTAGGAACTATTGCTGTTCAGATGGACAGCATGTTAGTACTCTGGTACATCAGCAAACAGGAGGTAACCAGATCTTGGCGCTTCACTGCCAAGAAGCAGTGAGAGTTTGGCAATGGGCAGTCTGTTCCATCCAGTAGTGATGGACTTACTGGGGGAAACCCCAAGATATTGGCAGACAAGCTCAGCAGAACCATCCTAACTCCTCATGAGTCTCTTAATCGGTGGCAGAGATCTTCACAATTGGGGTCAACCGTGCTACAATCTGTTAACCTGTCCCCCCAATGACAGATGCGGCAGGTTCTTTGCCCTAAATCCTTCCTAGGACAGTCGCTGAGAGATGCTCTAGTGCACGTTTGGCTCTACTGTCTCCTTATGCTTGCGCTCCTCTACCCTTAATACCTAAGTTTCTTCAGAAAGCCAGTTGGTTGAAGAGCAAAGTAATCCTCATTGTCCCCTTCTGGCCTCTGCAAGTGTGGTTCCCATCCTGTAGTCTCACCTATGATGTCCTCTATGGACATTGAACCTCACTCCAGATCTTCTGTTACACCCATTGGGAATAATTCATGTGGACATTGCAGGCCTCACGTTGACACTATAGTTTCTCCAATTCTAATGATTGCTAGACATTCCAGGCTTTCTTCCCCAGTTCATGTAATCCTTTTTGTCCCACAAACCTTCAACCAAAAAGATTTATGAGTAAATGGAAAAGATATTCTTTGTGGGCACATCAAAGAGACTTCAATCCTTTCACTGCTGCAATCCCAACTATTTTAGATTTCCTTGCCTCTTTTTTTCATGCCCGGACAAGTTTCTCTACCATTGCAGTACGGTTAGCAGCCATCTCCAACTGCCACATTAGCAATAAAGCTTCTCTTTAAGCTTCAACTAAGCTGTGCAAGGCCTTCTTAAACGGTACATTTTTGATTAGACTTCCAATTCGAGATCCCACTCCACCTTGGGATCTGACTTTGGTATTACAATCTTTAGTACATCCTCCGTTTCAGCCCTCAGCCAAAGTAGACCTTAAGTTCATATCTTGGAAAACTGTCTTTGGCAGTTACTTCAGCTAGATGAGTTTCAGAACTCCAAGCACTCTCTTCAGTCACCCTATCTAAATTTTCACAAGGATAGGGATGTTCTTCATCTCACATTGCTGCAGTCCTTACTTATGGGTAGTCTGCTGTCCTCGGTCGGCCCGAATACCAAAGTATTAGGCTGACGTCGGTCATGGGCGCTTAGAACTGACATCAGAGCGTCAGGGTATAAAAGCGCATGACCGACGTCATATCCTCAGTCTTTTTTGCCGCATGGTCCGATGCAGAAGCAGCGTTGCAAGTGCCGTTCGGCGTTCTGAAATTTTTCGAATTCGGAGTTTCAGACCGATACCAAGTTGGGCTAAGTACCCCGTTTGGGAATATTTTTGTTTTTTCTTGCCTCAGTTATTTACCGGGAGCAGGTGGACCCAGCTGAAATTCCTGTTGATACTCAGGGGGAAACTTTGATTTTGCAAGAGGTGGCCTCTCAGGAGTCAGGTCAGGCTGAAGGGGCCTCTCAGGTTACTATTCTCCCTTCTGTGCCTAGGGTGGTTAGGCCTTCTGCTACTATTTCTAAGGCTCCTTCTAAGGGCAGGTCTGTTTTGTCTTCCTCTGGTGTCAGTCCTGGTTCCTCAGGGTCAGTGCCTAAAAAGCACATGCTTAAAATGGCAGAAGATTTGATTACTTTAATTAGAGGTTCTATGCCTCCTCCTGATAAGAGGCCCAGGGTAGAGACAGAGTTGGAAAGTTTGGAGCAGGCCTCAGATGATTCAGAGTCTTCTGTGGAAGACATTCAAGATTTTCCTCCTTATTCGGATTCTGATGCAGAGGATTCCACTCTCTGCTTCTCCTCCTGAGGATTTTTCATTTTCAGAAACTTTACATTCCATGAGGGAACATTTTAAGTGGGAAGGTCAGGATTTCTCTGATTCCCGGAAAAGGCTTAGGGAATTCTTGTTTCTACCACAGCATAGACCCTTAGCTATACCTCCAGTTTTGGATGTTGTTCAAGATGTTTTCTCGGAGGCTTCCCTTAATCCAGATTCTGTGCCTCCTGCGCCAGTCAAACCGGACAGGTATTACAGGGTGCCTGAGGCTCATAAATATCTGTATAAAAGTCCTAGAGCAGACCCAGAAACCATTAGTCAGGGGCCTAAGGGTGTTAGAGCTTCTGTTGTAAAAAATCCGGTTCCTCTAGATAAAGAGGCTAGAGCTTTGGATAGATGGGGTAAGAAGGTGTATACCTCTTCTACATTGGCAATGAGGGCTTTAAATTGCCAGTTTCATATGTTGAAATATCAGAATTTCCTCCTTTCTCAGCTAAAATCTAAAGTGGATGCTTTAGCAGAGGGTATAGAGTGTAAAGAATTGCAAGATTTGGTACATGTCTCTGAACAGGTGGGCAAGCATTCTTTGCAGTGTGGCTTTGATGCTTTACAGGCTTCTTCTAGGGTGGCTGCCACTGGTTCAGTTATTCGAAGGCACGCCTGGCTTAAGGATCAGAATTTGTCAGAGCATGTTAAGACTAGAATTCTGGATGCTCCTTTACAGTCTGAAGTTTTGTTTGGTCCTCCTGTGGAGTCTGTATTAAAGAAAATGGAGGACAAGGCTAAGTCTATGCAGACTGTTAAAGATTTTTTGCAGGTGCAACCTCCAGTTTAGTAGAAATTGGCCTACTAAAGGATGGGCGTCCTTCTTCTGATTCTCAGTCTAGGGGCAGATCTAGACGTGGTAGGGGCAGAGCTCAGAGTTCCTTCAGACCTAGGACATGGAGTTCGCCTGCACAGTCTGCAGGTGAGGGCAGGGGCCAGTCCTTTCGTAAACAGGCCCAATGACCTGCATTTTCAGCTGCCAGATTCCTCTCGTCTGGCAGCTCCTTTGGGAGGAAAGTTAGCACTTTTCAAGCAAAACTGGCTTTTAGTCACCCAGGACAAATGGGCATTGGACATTATAAACCGAGGCTACAAGTTTTATTTCCATACATTGCCTCCTTTCAAAGGTATGCCAGACGTTCCTCCTCGACAAAGGATAGAGGCTCACAAACAGATTTCTTTACTTCTTCAAATAGGAGCTATACAGCCAGTTCCTCTGTCAGAAGTGGGCCTAGGATTTTATTCTCGCCTGTTTCTAGTTCCAAAGAAAGGGAACACGTGGAGACCAATTTTGGATTTATCTATCCTCAACACTTACCTGGACATTCCAAAGTTCAAGATGCTGACGTTACAACAGCTTTTACCTCTGTTGGGAAAAGGTCACTGGATGGTAACTCTGGATCTCAGAGGCTTATCTTCATGTTCCTATCAGGCCAAGTTGCAGGAGGTACCTGCGTTTTCGAGCTGGAAATTTACATTATCAGTTTTCTGCATTGCCCTTTGGCTTATCTACTGCGCCCAGAGTGTTCACAAAGGTTCTGGCTCCAGTGATAGCCTTTTTCAGGTTAAGAGGAATTCAGATTTATCCTTATTTGGACGATTGCCTGATTATTGCTCAAGAGAAGGACGAACTTCTTCATCATCTACAGTATGTGATGGCAGTGTTAAGATGCCTAGGGTATTCTGTGAACGAAACAAAGTCCAGTCTAGTACCCTCTCAAGACATGTGCTTTCTGGGTGTGAGACTGAATACAGCTTCCCAGATGGCTTTTTTGACCCCGGACAAACAAAGAAGCCTTTCTCTTTATTTCCATCAAATGTCTCTACAGTCCAGGCTGACTGCAAGGACAGTCCTTCAAGCCTTGGGGTTCATGGCATCTTGTATTCTGGTGCTTCCCAATGCCAAACTGCATATGAGGAAGCTTCAATGGTATCTAAAAAATGTATGGACACGACACTGCCAAGATCTAGACACGGTCATTCAGATAATACCTTGCATTCAGAAGGAATTTTTGTGGTGGGCTCAGGAATGTCACCTAAACAAGGGACTCTCTGTGACCCGACCAGAGGCGAGTCAGATTCTAACGACAGATGCCTCGGACAAGGCTTGGGGAGCACACCTCAATGGAAAATGGGTGCAAGACACGTGGCCTGTCAAACTTCAACATTTGCATATCAACTTGAAGGAGATGTTAGCAGTTCAATTTGCATTAAAGGCTTTCAAGGATTTACTTCACCCAGGGCAGGTGTTGATTCAAACAGACAACACTACTGTCATGTGGTACATCAACAAGCAAGGGGAACCCATTAGGTACCCTCTTTGCAGACAAGCGATGATTTTGTGGGAGACTGCTCTCAGCTTACACCTCAATCTTCAGGCAAGGTTTCTGCCAGGAGCACAGAACTCCTTAGCAGATGTGTTGAGCAGACAAATAGTGGATCATCACGAGTGGAAATTGGATCCTCATGTATTTCAAGAGTTGACAGTGTTATGGGGGACTCCAGACATAGATCTGTTCGCTTCTCCACTAAATTACCAGTTGCCAAAGTTTTGCACAAAAATGTTTCATCGCACAGCTTGGAAGGTGGATGCTCTATCATTCAGTTGGAGCAATCTTCATGTCTATGCCTTTCCACCTCTGCCTCTTCTTCCCAAGGTACTCTTGAAGGCCAGACAAGACCAGCCATCCATGATCCTGATAGCGCCGGATTGGCCTCGACAGCACTGGTACCCACTACTGAGGAGTTTGGTGAGGGAGCCTCCATGGCCTCTACCTTTGATTCCGCATCTTTTGTCTCAGGAGGGCAATCACTTCCTCAATGTCAGGATTCAGTCTCTGCATCTAACAGCCTGGCATATTCTGTTTTAGGCCCTGGAGGGTCTCAGCTTCCACAACAAGTTTTGAATGTTATTTTGGAGGCCAGAAGGCCTAGTACCAGGAAAGTTTACGCGGATAAATGGAGGAGATTTTTTATTTGGAGCAAAGCAAAGGCATTTGATGTTTCCAAGCCTAATTTAAGTGCTTCTCTTCAATATCTTACTGAGTTATTGGACAAAGGTTTGTCTTTCTCCTCTATAAAGATTCATGCTGCAGCCATTTCTGCTCACTATGATTGTGATCCTCCTTTATTCTCTCATCCTGTGTTTAAGCAATTTCTTAGAGGGGCAAAGAACATAAGACCCCCACGTAGAGCTCCTACTCCTGCTTGGGATCTCAATTTTGTGTCGGAAAAACTTACTCTACAACCTTTTGAGCCTGCGGCTACTGCCGAATTAAAGTATTTGTCATGGAAGACTGCTTTTTTGTTGGCCATTACTTCTGCAAGAAGGGTTTCTGAATTACAGGCCCTTATGGCAGTGGAGCCTTTCCTGATTTTTCATAAGGACAGGGTATCTTTGCGTACTAATCCTTCCTTTATGCCTAAAGTGGTTTCTAGTGTGGCTTTAAATCAAACTATTCATTTGCCTACTTTTTATGCAAACCCCCAAAATAAAGGGGAGAAGATTTTGCATACTTTGGATATTCACAGGCAGTTACGTTATTACTTGAGCAGAACCAAGGAGTTCAGACAGTCTCAGCAGTTTGTTTCTTTTGCTTTGGGTTCTCAGGGTAAACCTGTTTCAAAACAAACTATTTCTAAATGGATTGGGTTTGTATTTCTTTCTGTTATTCCCATCATGGTAAGGAGGTTCCGGCTGGAGTTAGACCTCATTCCACTAGGGCTACTGCCACTTCTACTGCCTTTCTAAGGGGGGTAGCTACAAAAGATATTTTGGAAGCAGCTACTTGGAGTTCAGTACATACTTTCTCTAAACATTGCCACCTTCCTCTTTATTCTAAATCTAGGGCTGAGTTTGCCACTGCAATATTACAGGGCATTTTAGCAGCCCCTACTGCTTTATGATATTTCCATCCTCCCATTCCCGTTGCTTTGGGATTCTACCCATAAGTAAGGACTGCAGCAATGTGAAATGAAGAACATAGTACAGTTTTGTACCTACCATAAATGTCTATGTTCGAAGATCCACATTGCTGCAGTCCAATTTACCCTCCCTCCTTCCCCACTGCTGTTTGTTATGGTTATATAGTTTGGGTGGTGGTTGTTGTTGGGCATGCTTTTGGGAGGTATTCTGTTTTTGGCTGTGGCCTTTCTGTTTAGGGCCTTCTGACATCTGGGGCAAGAAAAGACTGAGGATATGACGTCGGTCATGCGCTTTTATACCCTGACGCTCTGATGTCAGTTCTAAGCGCCCATGACCGACGTCAGCCTAATACTTTGGTATTCGGGCCGACCGAGGACAGCGGACTACCCATAAGTAAGGACTGCAGCAATGTGGATCTTCGAACATCTACATTTATGGTAGGTACAAAACTGTACTTTATCTTGCACACTAATCCTTTCTACCTAAAGTGGCTTCTGAATCAAACGTCAATCAAGTCATTAACCTTCCAGTTTTCTTTCCAAAATTTGAGAATAAAGGAGAATATACCTCTTTTCTAACAGAAATATGGAAAAACTAGTTTCGAAGATTACTTTTGCAAAATAGATAACAGTTTGTATTTCTTATGTTTATTCCTTCAAAGGTTTAACCTTAACAAAAAAGCTGAAGGCACATTCAACCAGGTCAATAGCTACGTCCTCTGCTTTTTCGGTTAGAGATTCCATTGACATTTGTGCAGCTGTCACTTGGTCTAATGCTCATACCTTTGTTCCTCATTACAAACTGGGACATCATTTTTAGGAACAGAGCATCGTCATTCAGTTCTGTAGTGCTCTGGAATATCTGTCCATGATGGCCACCCGAGGTAATTGTAGCTGGGGGCTCTACCCCATTTGTTCAGGAGCGAATAAAAATGACATCAAATGGAATGTTATGGTGAGTACTTAAATTTTATATCTGTGTTGTCCATTTTCTTTTTTCAACACCCCTCCCACCTTCCCCCCTATCCATGTCTTTGGGAGTGACATAATAGAATTCTTAAGCGCCATTGTTCCTGTTTGAGCGCCTGATCTTTCAGCTATCACTGTTCTGTTTTAGCTAATTTCAGTAAAATTATTTCCTGAGCTGTTGTATAGTAACAGCTTGATCTAGGGTAATTCAGTGAGTACAGGCATTATGGGTAAGGGAGGAGCTTGAAAGTTCGATGCTAGTCTAAAAGTGGCCCAGTCTCATCCGAACCCATTAGTTGAAGAATGAAAAAGGGCAACTGATGGAATGTTACTGCGAGTTGCATACCTTTAATTTCTAGAATTCCTTTCAGACAGTCATGGAAGACAGATGCCTTCTTATTCCTGTAGATTAGATTGCTTCTGTATGCCTTTCCACTGATTTAACCAGGGTTTAAAAAAATCCAGAACCACTCTCCATAGGTAGTTGAGGCGATTCCCTTTTGGCTTAGACAACCGTGGTTCTTCCTTCTGAAATTGGCCAAGGGTACTTACCACAATGTTATCCACAGATGGATTTGCTCATACATGACTGGGGTTGTTTTGTACACCCCAACCTGAAAACATTTCAGTTGTCTGATAAAGCTTTGAAACCCTTTAGGCACCTTTTTTTTTTCCTGAGGATGTGCCATAGATATTAAGAGAGGAATAGAACTACCAGAAAATTATATATATGTAAATGGAAAAGATTTTTAGTTACTGTCATTATTAAAAACCAGGAACATGTCAAGGGCCAGTTGCCTTTGTTTTTAGATTTTTGAGAGTTGTCTTCTGGTCTATCAGATTATTCTGTCAAGATTAATATTTTGGCCATATTTGGTTATCTGCCCCTTAGACCCACCCCCCTTTCTACCTGTCCTTAAGCAGTTTTTGAAATTGGTTTTACATTTCCACCCACCTAGAAAACAGGTGGCTCCTCCATGGATCATAATTTTGTGCTTAAATTTGACCGATCATTTTGAACCAGCTCATGAGGCTGATTTGAGGTTCTTAACATGGAAAACTGTACTAGCCACAGTTGCAAGTAAAGTATATGAGTTGCAAGTCAACCATACCTCATTTGCCATAGTAACAAGATTTCTTTGAGAACTAATCCTTCTTTTAAGCCCATAGTGGTCTCTGAGTTTACTCTACACCAGACAATCTCCATATTTTCTTTCTTTCTAGAACCTAAAAACAAGGGATAAAGAATCCTGTATTTCTCTGAATGTTCAGACAGCTCAGACACTGCAAAGACATAATTAAACTGTTTAGGAAAGCTGATCAGTTGTTTGCCTATGAGGGTAACAAAAAAGGACAACCACTGTCGAAGCAAACAATTTTCAGATGATTTTCTCTCAA